>NW_027501466.1:0-63855 GCF_021521415.1 Bidens hawaiensis | reverse complement strand
CTCGTATTCTAACGTCATGTTGTGTAGGATCAGACACGTGTAGACGACGTCCGTTATCCTCTCCCGAGTCCAATAACGTATCGGGTTCGCCAAGTACATAATATTGTTTTTTCAGAGCTCCAAAAGTTCTTTCAATATCTTTTCTAGCAGACTCTTGCTTCTTCGTAAAATACTTCCGTTTGTCGGCGATTGGATCTGTAAAAGCTTGAACTAACAAAGCCCATTGTTGTAAATACCATCGACCAGATAAGTACCCGTACTTGAAGAGTTCTCCATTTGCAACAAAAGATTGAGGTGGTTCAACCCCGTCGATAAGGTCGTTGATCAAATGTGACTGATCGATAACATTAAGGTCGTTATTTGACCCAGCAACACCAAAAAAAGCATGCCAAAACCAAAGATCCTGTGACACCGCCGCCTCAAGTATAAGGGTCGGCCCTTCATGATCACCACGGTGGAACTGACCTCGCCAGGCCGTTGGACACATAGCCCATCCAACATGCGTACAATCGATGCTACCTAGCATCCCAGGAAAACCATGTTTTTCTGCGTGCACCTCATATATGCGTTGGATGTCATACATTGTAGGTTTACGCAGATATCTCCGAGAGTAAATCGATATGACTCCTACGTATATAAAATAATCTATAAACATATAATATATATTACAAAATGTAATAAATATTTAATAAAAACTAAAATTAATGTTTTTTTACCTTGGCAGAAAAAATGAAGGGATTCACGTGCAACCCTTTTCGACATCTGTAAATACTCATCTAAAGCGTCCGACGAGATGCGTACGCTAATTGACGGATAGCAGCCATGCATTTTTGAAGAGGGGGTAAAACCGGGGGAGACCCATAGCATCCTTCCTTTGTTGAAAAAAGGGATACCGTGCCTCTAAATCACTTGCTATACGCTATGAACAATTGTCTGCTCATTCGGAAACGAGTTCGAAAATCCGACTCCTCGTATACCGGTTGAGGGCTAAAATAATGCCTAATCAAAGTATCGTTAGCACCCGATCGATCACGATCACGAGATGGTGCTCTAACTCTTGGGACTCGAGGTTGATGGGCTTGATTTTGCAAGAGATCCACCACGGTTGCGGTCAAAACTCCCCCTACATGAAGAAGCAAATCATCCTCTTCGGAGGAGTCGGAATCAGACGAGTACCACGACATTTTTTTTAAAAAAAGTTGAGAAGATGAACTGATTTTGGGTGAAGGTTTGAAGTTGTGGTATAAAAATGGGATGAAATGGGGTATTATATAGGAAAAAATATTTTTTTTTTAATTAAATAAGAGCCCAACGGCTCTTTTCCATTACCAAGACACCTTTATCTCTCTCTTCTGTCGCTAACCCCATCACGCCTGCATGTTTTTTCGCGCTAACGCCCCGGTTAGCGCCTCCGCTAGCGCCCCGGTGGTAATGTGGTGTTAGCGCCTGGGCTCTAGCGCCCCGTTGAAGCCTCACACCCCTCAGCCCTAATATCAAGCTTTATTATGTAACAAAGTATTAATAACCACCACCCATTTCAATCATTCACGTTTCTAAGATAATAATTTTCACTACTCTTGTTACCAAACACGCCCAGTTACATTTATTATTCATACCAAAGATTTAATCTTTTCAATCGATTTTAATTTTAATTAAATTACAGTTCTTCTTCAATGGTGGTTGCCATCTCCGCTCTGTACATGGCTAGTGGCCGCCTGCATGTCGTTTTCCGGCGACAAGCCGTCGCCGGCGGCGGCGGCGCTGCCGTATTCGTCGAAGAGATTCAGTCGGTCCGCCAGAAGAAAGTTGTCGGCGATTGACGTCACTTTACGGGTCGGGTATTATTACGAACCTGATGAATTCATTGGAGCCGTGTGAGGAGTATTATAAATCCAAACCCTTGTCTTCTTCTTTCTCTATTTTTGGTTATGATAATCGGATTCCGAAACGGGTTAATCGATCTGCACAGAAAGGTAATTGTTTTTGATTCTTGGTGATTTCAATTTGGGGTTATGAAAGATTTAATTTTTAATGTTGTTACAGTCACTGATTAGTAAAAAGTTGTAATTTTAATATGCCCATGTTTGTTTGCTAATTTATTAGTACGTTTGGATCAAATACAAATTATTTTAACGTACGTGAGAATCAAGTAGTGTAATTATATATATAACATAGTGTAATTATAGTGTAGTGCAATTACAGCATAGTGTAATTACACGTTAATTTAATAATTTGTACGTTAACTTTCCCCTTTTTTGTTACATTATTTTTTTAATGGTTTTAGGTAAAGCTATGGCAGTTGCTGTGCAGCCTGCGAAAGAGCCGACAACGAAGAAGAAACCGGTGACCAAGAAACGACGGGTAGTAGTGACGGGCCTTGGGGTGGTGTCTCCGGTTGGTGATGTTGTAGATGTTTTTTATGATAATTTACTGGAAGGTGTTAGTGGCATAAGTGAAATCGAGTCTTTCGACTGCCAACAGTTTCCGACTGTAAGTACTGTTCGTTTCGTGAAATATTATGTTGTGTGATTAAAGTGGTCCTAATTGTGGTTGGTTTCAGAAAATTGCAGGGGAGATTAAGTCGTTCTCAGCTGATGGATGGATAGCACCAAAGCTTTCGAAACGGGTAGACAAGTTTATGTTGTACTTGTTAACTGCTGGCAAGAAGGCGTTGGAAGATGGCGGTGTTACAGCGGATGTCATGAAAGAACTAGACATAACTAAATGTGGGGTCATCATTGGGTCTGCGCTTGGTGGCATGAAGGTAAGTTTTAGCTTTCTAAACTCTAATGCAATATTATGAATAATTTTGAAAAAGCGTAATTTTAAGCTTATTATTTAAATAGATATTTCAAGATGCAATCGAAGCGTTGAGGGTTTCATACAAGAAGATGAATCCATTTTGTGTCCCGTTTGCAACGACAAATATGGGTTCTGCTATACTTGCAATGGACTTGGTAATTAATTAGCTTGTTGCAAATTATTTTATGGAATTTGTGGACTTATGCTATAGTGGTTAATGGTTTTCTTTTTGTGATATGTAGGGTTGGATGGGACCAAATTATTCGATTTCTACAGCTTGTGCTACAAGTAACTATTGTATACTAAATGCAGCTAATCATATAATCAGAGGTGAAACTGTAAGCATCATTGCTCATTTGTATCATTCTTTAAAATCCACCTGCAAACTCTTGTTTTTTCGACTAAATGTTTTGTTTAAAACTTGCAGGATATGATGCTTTCTGGGGGTTCTGATTCAGTCATCATTCCTATAGGTATTAAATAAAGGGCAAATTGTAAAACAGATATATACAACGTACTTTTCATGAATTATCCGTCGTTAAATGAGTATATATTTTGTAGGACTTGGTGGATTTGTTGCTTGCAATAGTCCTTTCACAGAGGAATGATGATCCAACGAAAGCATCGCGCCCTTGGGACGTGGTATGATTTAAATATACATAGTTCTTTTAAATAAACATATTTTGATTTTTTTAATTGGTCGATCAGAACCGTGATGGATTTGTAATGGGAGAAGGTGCTGGTGTTCTCCTTCTAGAAGAGTTAGAGCATGCTAAGGTACGCAAACTCTACACGTATTTATCTATTTACTATCGATCTTTGATATATTAATGAAATGAAAACGTGGCTGGCAGGCAAGAGGTGCAAAGATTTATGCAGAATTCATGGGAGGAAGTTTCACATGTGATGCGTATCACATGACCGAGCCTCATCCTGATGGTAAGTTCAGAGCCTCTGTAGCTGTAGAAAATTTTGAATATAATGTATTTGTTTTGGTTGCTGTAATTAGGGACGGGAATAGCGTTGTGCATAGAAAAGGCTTTGGCTCAATCTGGAGTTGCTAGAGAAGATGTAAATTACATAAATGCCCATGCTACATCAACACCGTCTGGTGATCTAAATGAATATGAAGCTATCATTCGCTGTTTTGGTGACAATTCTGAGGTAAATCAGCTTCTTACTGTGTCAATAGACTCAATACGGCAATACATAATAAACAGTTTTAACATTTGTTTTTGTTAAATCTTGTTCTAGTTAAAGATAAACTCCACGAAATCCATGGTTGGTCACTTGCTCGGGGCTTGCTGGTGCTGTTGAAGCAGTAGCTACTGTTAAGGTAAATGCTACTCAGCAAAAGTTGAATATACCATTATGTAATTAAGGTTTCAATAATGATATACTGTTATGTAGGCTATAGAAACAGCATGGCTCCATCCAAACATAAATCTTGAAAATCCAGATGTCGGTGTGGTATGTAAAACGCGCAAATAAATTTTGATAATGTACTTTTTAATGCTTATTTGCACGGATAAATGAAATAAAATTGTTGTTTGTTTAGGATAAAAACTTGCTGGTGGGTGCGAAGAAGGAAAAGTTGAATATAAAGGCAGCAATGTCCAACTCTTTTGGATTCGGAGGACACAATTCATCTATCTTATTCGCTCCTTACAAGGATTAGTAGCTAGCTTCAATGGTGTTTTACCGCAGCATCCTTTCTTGTGTAGATATAAAACTGTTGATGAATGCATAGTCACTATAAGACCGGTCACTAGTCTTGATTTTCAGCTCCAATGTTGAAAAAATCACAATAATCTTTTTCTGGATTTGAACTGATATCTATTCAACTATGCATTGTGTCCTAATACTGAAATGGATGTATGTGTGCATGTTCTGGTTATTTTATATATATTAAAAAACATATTTTTGTGTAGTGATGTTACCTAAGAAGATCAAGATTGTAAGTAGATATAATAAATCACCATATCTTGTTTATAAGTTTAGAAAAACAAAGGAATATGAAGCTATCATTTGCTTTATACTTCTGCATGTATAAGACATTGTGATGTTAAGTGGCTTGGCCTCTGCAAAATTTATGAAAGTATTCAATGATGAAGAATTGTAAAGAGTAGATTTAGACCAACAAACCACAATTTATGATGCTAGCAATATACATCATGATTTAAGTATTTATAACTGATTATTTAAGTTTTTAAATCCACTTATGCAAAGTATCTTATTCATTATATTTATAGCAAATATTCAAAACCTAGAAAACAAACATTATGTTTCCCAGGGATCCTTAAAAGTGAACATCATGCATGTCAAAAGTGGACGGAACATGTTAAGCAACCATATGTACATTAAATGTATGGCACTGATCATCAAATATGATACAAGGCGTTAAAGACAAAGTTAGCAAGCCCTTAAGCCATCATTTTCATTGTTTTGAGTCAACAAAGGCTAACTAACATGTCAAGATAGGCTTGCCTTCTAATTCTAATTCTAAAAACGTGTGCTATTTATGATTACATGCGAATTGCACTGCGGCTGATGATTGGAGTATTCTAAGAAAATGGTTTGGTGGTGTTATGCAAAACTCCATTCTATTTTAGCCATTAATTACCCAATATTAATAATATAAATTACTTCTTACATTCCAATAGCATGTTCACGTGCGCGCACACACATAGAGGCTCACAAACAAATTTAATCAACGGACCGACGAGTAACACCTCACAAACCTTCTCGATCAACGCATTCCACAAACTTATCTTTTCCACATTATCACCAACTTTTATTTTTTTTACTTATTTCTCACGAACCACTTTATTTATAACAATTTAGTTATTAATATCATATAAATAAATAAATAGATAAATACAACAAATTATGTTTAAATATCACCTAACACAAAATGCATATAATAAAATATACTTAAACTAGGTTATAAACCCGTGTATTACACGGGACGAGGTACCAAACATTTTAAATTTAAGAATAATTTGTAATAAGTACATACAAATTATATTAAATATTGTTTCATTTGCACTTGATATTATTCTACTTGAGCATCCATGTATTTTTAAACACTCATTTAAGACTTAAAATAGTAGCGATTTGTAACTGCATGATGTAATTAATCCATGATACCCTTCAACTATAATCAAATCATAAAAGTAGTAGCCACTTTTAAGTGTAAGCTTACATTGTCGAATCATCAATGCTCAATTTAAAATATATTAAAGTCTAGCTATAAATATCATCATATCAACCATTCTCAAACGGGCTTGGCTCTGGAAATTATTAAAAATTGATTACTTGGATTGCTCCTTTTCCTTTTTTTTTTACATGTAATTGCCTCCATCATATTCCAATAATTTACACTTATAAACCAAATTTAGGTTCCTTTAGTTTCTCCTAAGGCTCTTCAACACCATATCTTCTCATCACCTACAATTGTTAAAGGAATTAAGGAATAGGCTTTAGGTTCATATACTTGAATATAAATATAAAGGAGTAAATGTATGAAAATACATGTTAACGCGAAATAGGCAATGCCATGCTCAAATGGTCTAAAATTGCATTACCAATCCCAGGCTTGCCTTCATTGTTTTGAGTCTATGGGGTTGACTTTGTGAGGCATTGCTGATGACATGCATTAGCATTAGTACCTACAAAACACAAGTGTTTGCAATGCCAATAGCAATAGTAACTGTTTATAATTATTTACTTATGAAAACTATCACAAAATGCAAATTGAAAGTGCATCATATATCTTTATCAAAAACAAGTTAAATGAATGAATGAAAAAATTCAAACCCTTTCAAAAAGGAAAAAGAGAATGAAAAATTTAGCCATGTAGTCATGAGACTCAAACTGCAGTGACTCCCCATGTAAAGTCATAGAAACTAAGTTAAGATATACCTACCCAAAAAACTCAGAAGCAGAGAACCCTCCTCACCCGGAATCTGCAAAATTGAATAAAATAAATTAATAAGGCTATTTCCATAAGAATTGCATATCATTTAGATGCCCAAAGAGAACAAAAGTTTATACTAATACAAGATGTCCTTAATTTATGTACAACTTGTAACTTCATAAGTTCAAATCTATATAAAGTAATAACAAAACCTAAAAAGAAAAGGGAAATGCAAAGAAAACTATACCCACATACAAGAATAAGTCAAATAACAAATACATCATTTAGCTAGTATTCTAGTAATGAATTCTCAAAATGGAACTTGCCTAAGAAAGATAACTGTCCACCTACAAGTCAATGAGATTAGATCTTGCCTTAGTTGATTACATTGCAAATCAGTCATGATATATTAGGGATACATTCAGTTTATGCTTTTTAGCTTATACTCAATAAAGTAAAATGGATAATCCATCAAGAAAGGTAAAAAAAAAAGACAAGTCAAACACGTTGAAAGTCGATGGAATTGTAGTTCTAGTGTATAAATCCTCCTAAATCATTTTGTTCACTAAATTAGATTATAGCTTAGTAATATAATTCTTGCAGTCAAACTATTCGATTTTTGGAAAAAAAATATTAGTTTTAAGTGTTTTGCCAATCCAAACCACAAATTTTGACCCAACCCATCTGACCCACCCGTTTTTACCACTTCTAATTAGGAGAATTAAATAATAACTATGAAAAGCCGTGCAAACCAGAATCTGCAGAGAATAACAAAAAACCAATAGTTAAGTATCAAATCCTGGCATAACTTATTATGAATCTTATTGATAGCAATTGCGACCCCGTAAAATGCCACAAACTAAAACCGCTAGTCTTTGGTGCAATCCGATAAGATAGTCATATGGGTCGGGTTCAAAAGACGGGTCAACGTTAATTTTGGTCCGTCGGGTCAGACGAGATACCCTGGCTAGCTCCATGTTGAAACAGTGATGTCCGGTTGCAAGATATTAATGCTACATTGAAATTATTCCCATGCAACGTCCAAAGTGGTTATCTTTTTATTTTGTCGCATATTTCTAGTTGATTATTTTTTAGTTTTTATGCATGATTTCATTGAGTCAGTTATTAGCTTATTTCAAGGCGCCATGTTCTAGTTAGTTTTCTTTTGTTTATTTTCTATATGTACGAATACATGGTGAAATAAAAGCAGTTTTATGTTTTGATGAAAAATATATTTGTGTTAATTTTCTCTCAATAGATTTGAGTTGAAATTAATTCTCCAATATTGCTAGTTCAAGTGTGGCAACTTGAATGGTGACCTTTGGAATCTAATCATAAGTTTAGGTGGTGATTTCTGTATCCTAAACGCATGTTTAGACGCCCTTCGGTTTGGTTCGGTGGTGTGTCTGTATCCGAAAACAAGCCGTTGTTCTATCCGTTTTATTTATCATTTCAAATGTCTATTCGTTACCGGTGATTTGCCTATCACTTATCATGGCCAAACTGGTAATTAAGTCACCTTTCTCCAACACGATTAATTATTTAAGCATCGTAAAATAAAAGCGTTTGACGTTTGAGCTTCTTCAGCCCAACATTTCTAAAACCTACACCCAGTAACGACTAATCATTTTAGCTAACCTCCTAAAGAATGGATAAAAATATTTAAATTACAAACTTTTTACTCAATGGATCACTCCGGTCCCACATATCTAACACCCAGACATCTTTTCTTTATCGGTTTTCGATAGCCCTCCTGCATAAGAGGAGTCATCCATCCAAAATATATTCCTACCACAACAATGATGTAACCCAAATATATATATATATATATATATATATATATCAATTACCTTACCTTTAGTGTACCATGGTAGATATAGTTTGGGTGAAAAGGGGGACTCGACAGTCCCTAAAGCCATAAACAACAAACGTGTTACAAAATTTCTCGATTACCATCTATGAACAATAAAAACAAAAAATGAACTGTAAATATATAACTAGAAGTAAAAAATGAGAGATGTTGATTATCTGTAAATGATGTCGCGCAATAATTGAAGATATCGATGGATAAATCAGTGGCAAATTAAATTAGGTTCCCAAATCAACATACAACAACAGAAGTAAACTGTAGATATATCGACTATGATTGGAATTTGGAACTATAAATGAAAAATTAACAGGAGATGGATTATCAGTAATAGATGACGACGAATAAGCAAAGCAAAAAACTGAAGATATCCGGCACAATCGATGGTGGCGATTTAATATAGGCTGAGAATTATCCTTCACGTTCTGTTAACCGTTTAATCGATCAATTGCAGGTTGTGGGAAGGAAGCTTGGAAATATTGAATAGCTAAAACCGTAATACGTAACTGTCTAATTCTTATAAAGAGGACACATGTCTAGATAAAAGCTTGTTTTATTATAATAGTAGATATATTACCCGCATATTTTTAATCTTTATAATTTAGGTAATTAATTATTTGATTAAATGATGGATTGATATATATTTTGATTACACTGACAAAAATAAGTTTCATGAAAAATAGGAAAATAGTTTGAGCGGAAAATTTTGGCTAAGGATGAATCTCCAAGCGACATGTGTCCTCAATCATTTTACTTTATCAGAATAGTTAAATCAGGTAATTTTGAAACTTATTCAATTTTCCCTGTGTTATAAAAGTTACAAATTATATAAGCTAAAAAAATACATTTAATATTTATATATTGACTATTTATAACCTAACAAACTTGTAAGTATATAAAGTTTATCCTTATCTGATAATAAATCTATTTTTAACACAAATACTTATCTATTTATTGCTTCCAAAACCAATAAAAATTGTAACCCAAATACACATCCATTGGTGCCTGTCCCCACGAACGCCTCCTCCAAAAAAAATCCATGGATAAGGCGTCCGTTAGCGGATGCATCCGATCCATCAAACCAGCCATACATGACTCCATAAACATCCTACTACAAATGGCCATATATTTTCGAGTTAAAGATAAGGAGGCTGTATAAAAAAACTTATAAACCATCCATCAGTTTTGTATCCAACAAAATTTTGACACTAATATGACCATACCAAGCCACATATAATATTTAATAGCAATAACCACCTTGTAACAAAGTAATGGCTACAATATACTTCCACAAACCTCACATATGATATGCATATATATCATACATGAAGTCAGTAAACTACAACAATCATAAATTCTAAACCCGAAGCCACTAATTATTTTCACAATTTGATAGATGGGCAATCTGTTATGAAGCCGAGAAGCATCCACTCAAATGCAAATGGAAATACATGGTACAAAAATGGTTCTCTAGTTTTGATCCAAAATAAATATGGTTAGTGTGGTTTTGGTTTGTATCCATCAACAGCAAAATTTCTAGTAGCAGCGGGAAGGGCAAGACGAAGCCCATCAAGTTCAGGTTTTGCAATTACTTGACAGCCAAGGCGAGATCTGCACAGCATAAAAACACAGCTTAATCAGTATGCATATTTGATATAATTGTAACAATCATGTAGAAGCTTACGTTTCAGTCAGACCAAAAGCAAGATCGAGCATATCGTTCTCTTCATCTGTAGCGTCTTCTAGCTTATTATATTGTTCCACATCCTGAAAATCAGTCATGCATGTGTAATCATGGCTCCATAAAAAAATAAATTACTTTCTCAACTGCATATTAAAGTCCCTAAACATGTTGGATGGTAAATGTTGATTGCCAGTCACTGCATGCGTGGCCACTTCACATCAACAAAAAACGCATGCGTCATGCGTGTGCATGTACTATACAAGTAATCATTAATATCACAGTTTGTATAATATTAACAAGTTCAGGACTTTAATATTTAGAATTAGGTTTAGGGACTTTTTAATGCAAAACATGAAGCATTTTTTTCGTCTTTATGGTGTTAGCCAAAGAGTGTAATAGCATACCATGACAATCACATGACAAGTGGAACAAGCAAGTGACCCTTCACAAGCTCCTGTAAACAAATTTCAACTGTTAAGCTACAAAACTGTGAATCAAATAGGAGTTGCTAAAATTAAGCAAATGAAGCAACCTTCAAGCTCTATGTCATTCTCGTGGGCAGCTTCTAACATTGACATTCCAATAGGAACCTTAATTTCCTGCTCTCCATCTTTGTCAAAGAAAGTCACAGAGATCCTGCAGACCGGTTGTAAGTTTGTAAGCAGATGCTAATAAACCAATTAATATGAATTCCATAACCTAACTCTCATGTGTCCCAAATTCTACTTACTAACAGCAACAGAAAAAGAAAATTGAAAAAAACATGATCAGAGCATACACTCACTTTTGGCTTACTTCATTTTCTTGTGAATTTCCAGTGGCTGTAGTGGAGAACAATTTACAACTCTGAAAAAGTTAGGAGGTAAAGACGAAAATATTAAATTTGTCACCATCAAAAAGCAAACAGCAAGTAAACCAAAGACAAGATCAGGTTACTTTTAATACAAAACTGAACTGCATCTCAGAACTATCATTTTATTGAGAACAATTTTATAAATTAGTCATGACATTTAAGCTAAAAAACAAATTGCAACTGCTAAACACGATTGCCAATGAATTAGCAGCCAATTTCATTCTATAAAGATTATATTAAAGTAAGTTATGACAGGTTTATAATGTATTTGATTTTGGTCTAGATAAGTAGTCAGAGATATAAGTAGTAAATGCATTTGACCTTTGTCCCCACAAATATGCAGTCTCCTGACTTCTTGCACAAGTTAATTGTTGAAAAAAAGCTAGTTTGTTATATTATTTCCAAACATGATGTAATTTACTGCATCTGAAACAATAAATGCACCTAAGCATCATAACTAAAGTGATCGTAAACTAACCACGGGTTCCAAATAGCCATTCTGAACTACAGGAGAAAATGACCTTTTTGTTCCAGTTGATAGTGGGGCTGCAATTTGACAAAGATAATGAAATCATTACCAATGAAGTGATATACTTTATTCATTGAACACTTAAATAAATGAAAAAAATCTGGCAAAGCTCACATAGCTTATTTCAAACAGGTAACAGAAAGATGTGAAGCTCAAGTTTATCAAACAATGCTAAAATTATTTATTCCAAGGAGGAATAATGTAAAAGAAACATTATTATGCAAAACCAGCTTAAAGCAGAACACTATATATAAAATAGATGTGACTATAATCTATTCCAAGAAAACATAATAAGGCAAGAGTTCATAGGTCAATCTTTAAACCATGTAAGAAAACTCAAACAGCATTCAAAAAGAGTAAAGAACAAACCTTTTAATAAGCCCTTAACCGCTTGAGCTCCAAGTCTCGAAATTTTAGAAACGAACATCATAACCGCAGTCAGCAGAAGCTGCACTATCTGAAAAATGAACATATGGCATTACAAAACAAGAATTGATACTCCAAACCAAACAGAATGCAAAATTTCCAGCTCAATTTCACTCTCCCAGTTTCTATCTTAAGTTTATTAGGAGTGGCATTTTATCAAACACTTGGTGGGCAACCAACAGTACAAAACAAAATTGGGATTTTTATATAGAAATTAAAAACCCTTAAACTGAACTGAAAAACTAATTGTATCATCGTGGGTTAACTATACGGAGATCTATAAACTAAACCCATTTAATCCTATGAGTTGATTAGGTTTTCATATTGCAAGAATAAAAACCAAGCAATGTGATTTCGAAAAGATATAATAAGAATTCGAGAAACAGTACCTTTTTAATCGTACTGGAGATCGTAATAAAAATGTTCACCGGTGAATAATAAAAGTACGACGGAACAAACCGCCGTTCCACGAAAAGACAGGAGTAAATAGTTAAGTTAGGGTTACCGTTTAAATGGACTTATATTTATACGGTTTGGTTGCGCTACTCTAACTAGACTATGTTGTCTTAATCGAGCTTAAGTTGGCTTCAGGATTTGGCTTGGGCGTTCCCATAAACCATACCACCGAGTTTCACTTAACAGTAGTTGTGCCACCACACACGGTGGGACGAAAACCCGGGTGGGCTCGGGATTCAAACTGACAATCTCACTAGTTCTAACTAAAATTCTTCATCATTGTCATAATCCACCAAAAATAACATTCGTTTTATATATGCGTTTATCTGAATTAATAAAATTTGTGTATATTTTTATCGTTTTAAAATTTTAATACGAGTAATAATTTTATAAATAGCTGAAACGTCAAATGAAATGTTTTGGTCATATGACATGTTTTGTTAGCCTAGCCGATTTATTTGTTGTTTTCTGAAATTGTGGTTAACATTCAACCTATATTCTTTTTCGTCGGAACAAATCGAACTTGACTATAGATACACCGTTACATGAATCAAAGACTAATAGATGCTAATATTTTGATAACTTGTATATGCCCTGCTTGCGGTGCGCGCATATAATGTATATATGTGTGAACCCTCGGGTGGGCAAAAGTGAAATTGCACTAATTTTGACGGTTTTTTACTAATCTCTTGAAAATAACGTTAAAAGTGGTGGAAGGTTAATCAGGCATCATGTGGTGGCGTTGATAGCCGAAAGCCAAGGGTACATGCACCGATCAGCCGGTGTCCCGATGATTGAGTGCTATGTGCCTTATGTCCAAGGCTTGATGAAAAACTACTATCGAGCCGGGGGTCTCACCGGAAACAGCCTCTCTATCACTATGGGGTAGAGGTAAGGCTGTCTACATCTTACCCTCCTCAGACCCTACCATAGCTTTGCTATTGGTGGGATATACTGAGTACGATGATGATGATTCTGATAACTTGGATCATAACAGATTACATGCTAATAATAGTAGTTGAGGGTTGCTTGTCATGAGTCGATACTCGATAACGATAATGTTAAATAGTTTAACCTGTAAATAATAACACGATTTCTGATCTGTTGATCAGCCAAATTTCATACGAAATAGACAATGAATAATATTTTGCAACAAATTTTATATAAAGATCTTTAACAAATTACTGAGACCATGGTGATTGCTAGAAGATTGCTTCTGTACCTATTCCTGCAAGTTTATTATATTTTACAAGTAAAAGCCTATAGAACATTTCTGGGAGAAAGCTTGTGAGTGTGCCTGCAAAATTGGAATATATGAAAATCATGAATGATACCTATCTCAAAATGATATAAATGTTCAAATGTGACAAAAGGTTAAGCCGTTTTTCATACAATACGATTCTTGACCGCTTTCAAGCTTAAGATTTCATCGGTAGATATTAAATATCTCGAATCAACTGCTACATCGCAATCCAAACCTACCTAAAAGAATGCATAGACACAAATCATATAAACAAGAATCCAAGATTTTAAGAAACAGAAACCAACCTTGATCTTTGGCAATTTGATCTGTAGCACCCATAGCCGAAGTTCAATATCGCCCAATACTTTGATGGGAAAATCGCTAGTTTTGGCTCCAGACATGACTGTACTTAAGTCGACACGTTGAAGCAAAATATCAATTTTGACGCTTACATTATGACTTCTAGGAGGCTGATAAAACTCTTGGATTCTGATCATTCCTACAACTAATCCGTCGTCAAGTATCTTGAGCCTTGAGAAATCATACCGTATACCAACTATGTTCGGATTGTGTGACATTAAAGTAACAGAAGCAACTAAAGAGAGAAACACATTTGAGGAATCCGAAACATCAAACTTGTATGAATCTATATTCATTGCTTGAAATGAAAAAATCGGTCTACGAGGCTTCAAGATGAAGATCACGATCAAAGAAGGCGAACCGGAAATTAAAATGATCAAGATGATGATAATAAGCGGAACCAAACAACATTTCTTGCAAGAAAACCGAAAACACATCATCTTTAAACATACATCTTTGGGGAAAAAAAACAAGGCAAAAATGAAGGGAATTTTAGAAGGCTTTTCTTGCTTCTGCAGATATATATTCTCATATTCCTTACTTGGAGGTTCAACACAGTTATGAAACAAAAACTATTACACAATTCAAAGATCCTCAATACTGACAATGTAAAGCCTTATTTACAAACAAACATGAAAATATTTAATTAAAATACTCCATTCATCATCACAGGAAGATCAACAAAGTTCCAGAGATCCAACACATTACCGCCATCCTGAGCAGCATCATCTCCATTGAGGAAAGCATCGATCGAAGCAGTATCCCAGGGCATCTCAAATAACAGATCATTGTCAGTTTTCTTATAATCTGTTTTTGCTTTTTTAGCAGGATTAGCATTTTCCATACAAGTAGCACTTTCTGATGATTGGTTTATATTATTAATGGGAAAGTTGAGCTTGGCCTTGGGACCACGGATCCTCGTGGCTTCAGCATCATAGGCCCTGGCAGCTTCCTCGGGCGTGTTAAAAGTTCCAAGCCAGACACGGACACCTTTTCTTGGATCGCGTATTTCAGCAGCCCACTTGCCCCATGGGCGTTGGCGGATCCCTCTATATTGGTTCTTCTTTTTCTTGGAAGCATCAGATCTTGACCCTACACGCAAAAATCAAGGCGCATGATCAACTAGGGGTGCAAAGAAGCCAAGCTACTCGTGAAAAAGCTTGATCGAGCCGAGCTTAATTAAGCTCGAGCTCCTAAAAGTAAGCTCGTTTAATAAACGAGCTTGAGCCGGTTCGCAAGCCTAAACGATCCTGCGATCTATATAACTTTTTGATATATATTTAATTATTATTACTTAATATATATAATGTTAGGAAAAATTAACTAAATAATATATATTATTTATACATAAATTTATAATTGAAAGAAATATATATATATACAAAAAAATAGTTAATAAATTGTAAACGGCTTGAAACGAGCCGAGCTCAAGCTCCATATAAGTTAAACGAGCCTCTGCTTGTTTGCACCCCCATGATCAACATACATATTATTAGAAAACCGACTAAAAAACTAATTACAATAATAATAATAATAATAATTCTCTAGATCCCAGCATCCAAAACCTTTACCCAACCCCATACTAGAATTATGAAACTAAAGCAACTTGACGGAGTTGTCAACTTACGTCAGAAACACCAAAAAGTAAAATAAATTTCTACAGTTAATTAATTTATTGAAAATATGGAAGAAATGAGTAATTACGAGGAGCAGCAGGAGGTGAGGCGGAGAAAGAGAAAGGTTGGTGAAGGTCAACTTGATCTTTGAATCCCTGAAAGTCAGCTTCGAAGTCATCGTCGGCAAGATGAGTAGTAATTGTTAGAGTTGTCGGTTGTGATGGTGTTCCAAAGAAGATCGGCTGTGAGACGGCGAGAGTGATTAGCCGGCGAGGATTGAACCTCCACACATATCGGAAACTTGATGATATGAAAACGATAACAGTGTGCGTTGAAAGATGTAATATGGAAATGAGTGTTGTTTTATAGCTTCACTGAAACTGAAAGCAGGACCACTCTTACGGTATTGCCCTTGATGTACACGTCACTTTGACAATTTTACAATAAAGGGATGTGTTATTTATACAGAGATAATATGTGTATTAAGAGCGTGTGTGAATATCTATAAAGGGTGTGTGAATAACCATTGTCTTTAATAAAATAATACCGTCATATGCATCTCATCCAATAGCATAAAACTGATAGCTGAGACTCAGGATTCATATGATTCCAAATTTAAAACCTAATTTAAGGAGTATTCCTATAGTAATTGTTTCCTCCTTCATGGTACTTTTTAATGAGTCAAGCTTATGCGTAGAAACATCAAAATCAATACGATCAATCATCACGGGGTAAGGTGGTTTCGAAAGAACTATTAAAAGAAATGGCCACTGATATCCGAGTGCCTTAAAAAACACGTGGTAAGGTAGAGATTAAAAAGGGAAAATTTCTAAAATGGTCATTTTGAGAAGAGAGAAATGGCTAAATAGCCTTAAATTCCTACACATTCTCAAAACAGTCCATTAAATTTGGACTGAGCCGACGAGATCTGGATAAATCTTTAGACCAATAGAATTCTGACAAGTGTTACACTTTTTGAAAATCCGACGGTATTTTTAAAAATGTTGGGTGACCCGTCCATATTTTCCATTAAGTTCTTCTAAAAAACAGTCTTTTCTGACGGTTTAATAATGTTTCCTAACAGATCCCCTCAACTTCCAAAAACTTGGAAAATTGTGCCTTCAAACTTAGTCTTTCAGGACGTATTTCGGGTGAATTTGTACCAAGAAGACCATAGATTCATAAATATTGAGAGACCCGTCCATATTTTTTTTCACTAAAACTTATTCTCAAAAGCTTTCTTACCAGACGGATTATTTAGGTTTCTTATCTGACCCCTACAAATTATAAACACATGGAAAAAATGTGTCATTTAATTTTGTCTTTCAATACAGTTATTTGGTAAATTTGAACTAAGAGGATCATATTTTGTAAATTATTAAGGGACCCGTCCATATTTTTTCACTAAATCTTAATATTAAAAGTTGTCTTGTCATACCGTTTATTAAGGATTCTTATCTAACCCCTGCAAATTTGAACACATGAAAAAATATGCCTTACAAATTTGTCTCTCAAGGCACAAATCTTTTTAATTTGTACTAAGGAGACGATTATGTAGTTCAATCTTACGTGTCCGTCCATATTTACATTATATGTATCATCTTCCTCAATAATTCATTCATATCTCTTCACCAACTCTAAGTCTTGAATCAAAATCACGAAATTTAAGAGGGGTGATCAAGTGGAGGTTATGGATATGGGTCCCGGGTTCATTGGATCCTATTACGACGACAACATAATCTCAAAGTTCGAAAATGAGTACATTGTTCAGTTCCGCACGCTGCTCGAAAATGATGAGTCCAGTCCTCTTCGAGAGTTTGTTAAGGCCGAAAAAATTTGGCCAAAACCTGCATCTGTGGAGGTGAGTAGTTTCCGTTTGGGTGAGATGGTCGATGTAGACGGATTATAAAAATAATATATTGTATATTCTTTGGACGATCATGTCGGAACAGACGGAATCTCATAATATATTGTCGGTGTAGACGGATTATAATAAATTTGAAGGTGTGGACTAGATTTCAACATATAAGAAATAAACTACTAGCTCGTCTTCTTGGTATAAATTCACCCGAAATGCGTCTTGAAAGACTAAGTTTGGAGGCACAATTTCCCAAGTTTTTGGAAGTTGAGGGGATTCGTTATGAAACATTATTAAACCGTCATAAAAAACTGTTTTTTTAGAAGAACATTTAATGAAAAGTATGGACTGGTCCCCCAACATTTTTAAAAATATCGTCGGATTTTCAAAAAGTATAACACTTGTCAGAATTCTATTGGTTTAAAGATTTCTCTAGATCTCGTCGACTCAGTCCAAATTTAATGAGCTATTTTGAGAATGTGTAGGGATTTAAGACTATTTAACCATTTCTCTCTTCTCAAAGTGACCATTTTAAGAATCCTTCCGATTAAAAATGTTATATTTTCCAACACCTCAACTCCAATATAGTTGAGGGTCAATTCAAGCCACCCACTCCTTTTTTATATTCATCACATCTACACAGTATATACCTAATATTTGGGTCAACGCGTCCTTTCAAACATTATAAACCATGTGATTAGGTTAAGGGCCTTACTTATATAAAGTATGATTAACAATACAAAAATATTATTGTTGATATGAATATGAATATGAATATGAATATGAATATGATAATGTAAAAAATAGTTTTTAACACCAGACTCTTAAAGAAGACGGAACATCAGCATGAGTAGGACGTATGGCTTTCAAATCATATAATAATATCATCGTCATTTTATGTGGGTAGGGTGTATGCCTTCATTCCATGACGAATGTTTGCCGCATAAAATTGATTCATTTTGTTTACATTTATTGTACATAGAGAACTAAAAAACAAACAAAAAGTTCTAAGGTACTTATAGGCAGGTGTTGCAAGTGATTGTATTGTTTGTGGGTATTTTAGGGTAGAAATGAGGTGACACTACAGGATTGGGTGGTGTATGAGTAATACCCATGAGTATCGTTTCCCATTTAGGCTAAGTGTACTGGGTAGTGGGCAACAAAATGGGGCGATAATGGCGAGACCCCCCCCCCCCTAGACGATCAGAGGGCCGAAAACAGGGGGCGACATGAACTCGCCGTTATGGGGTGTTTTTTTTTTGCTAACATGACGTTACATATCAAAAATTGCCCCTAATTTGTAGCCCTTCACTACACATAAATACATAATCTTATAGGTCATTTTATTAGGCGTCTTAGACTCTTGTTACATGAGGTTGAAATTTAACTAGTGAAACAAAACATCATTCCTATATATATTTGTGTTAAACATATTGATCATGAACACGTCTAATATTGCATCATTGTTGTCAGTAGCGGATCCAATAACACTAATTATTCAACGCTGAACAATCAAACAATACTCAACTAATATTTCTAGTTCCTATATTAATAAACCCTAAATAAATTACAAATAAAGTTAACAATCAAACAATTCTACCAAAATTTAATGTTTGAATAAATAATAAAAACATAGTGGATTGATTTTGATGCCTAATGTTTTAAAAACTGGTATTTTATTCATATCGGATTGGGCTTAAAAACAGATGACACATAACCTAGGTTTTATGTTAAAGTATTCACTTACCAAACTTCTTAATTAAGGATGACATATACACTCAGAGTTCTTGATTATCACCACACTCTTATAGTTTTTCAGCTTTTCTCTATGGTTCTTTCTGTCTCCGTAGTTTCCTTTGTGTCCCAAAGTCATGTTTCAAGGCCCTATGTAGCGAATCCGGTTGTCTACCAACCAGTCGTCACGCTTATGATCAGGGACACTAGTGTCACACCCCATCTTAGGCCTAGGAGCATGACCCATAAGTTGGTATCATAGTTGTAAATAAATCAGAGTTGCGTTAATTTGCGGAAGATTTATAAAACTTTAAGGATCGAAAGTGTAATTTATATATACATTCAAAAGACGGGAGTATAAAATACCCGCTTAAGTTGTTAACAAATGATGTTACTTGTTTATGTTTTACAAACCACCATATATATTAAGTTTACAAAATAAATCTGAGCCATCGGATATCATAGTACTTCGTCATTCCAAGCTCTAACTTTGTTCACCTGCAAAATGTAAGAAAATACGTCAGCAACGAATGCTGGTGAACACGCTGACGCAAAATAACTTCTTTTACTTTATTACCCCTCGAGACTACGCCTGCCTCGGCCCAACGTGGCTTAGGAATAACAAAGTCAAATAACACATTATAAACTAGAGTCTCTACACTAGGTCACCTCAGCAAACACCGCATCGTTCGACTTAGTTAAGTACCCGTAAATATACACATAAGTTCGTACTCCCTGCAGGAGAGCGTCCTACGACCAAGGGTGGTGCGATCATGCCCATACATCGCATAGTACCACCTATGTAAGGATCCAAATATACTTATACCACAGCCTGAGGGCTAGGTTCATACCCATAGTTATAATGGTTTTAGGATCACATAGTTCCTTGTAAACAATTTCATGTAACAAGTTTGACTCATTTGAAAACAAGTTTAAAAGTTTGGGGGCGTATTCACCTTGTCTCTTTAGGATCGGCTTCACTCACCGTCCAAGGGTCTTTCCCTTTCTTTATCTTGCACCTATAGTACGAGTATAAATATTTGTTAGTCGGATACACGATCCGCTTAAGACCTTTAGTCTTATATCTCAATCCTCGATTGAACCTTTAGTTCAATTCTTATTTATTTGAAAACTTCTAGTTTAAAAGTAAATTATAAACCTTTAGTTTATATTAAAAACCCGACGTTTTTTCTTCTCCAAGAAACGTAATCATTTTCTTTTATTATTTAAGAATACTCTTTATTCATTAAATAATATTTTCATAACAAAGAACATAATCATATATACTTACACACATATATATTGTTATCACAATCTTCAATATCATTCTTTTATTCGTTTCTTTGTTATGTTTTCTTTTCTTTTCTTTTATCGAGGTATCGAGTATAACCTCGACTTAAGGTTTAAGCCTTGGAATATAATATTAGATTATACTGAATTCGATATTACGCCTAACCTTAAGTGGCATATAGAAACCCTAGGGACTCGAGCAGCACTTCAACGCCGCTTCATTTTTCTCGACACGCTAATCGAGAAACGCCAAACCTTCAACACTTGAAGACACGACTTTCTAGACTCCTCGCCATTATAACAACACCTTCTTGATTGAGTGTGGGTGGAGGGTGGTATGAACTTCAAGGAAACGATAATACACAAACGAGATTCGAGGCACGCTTATCGAGGAAATCGTTTATATAATTGTCGAGTTTTAGAGAGAAGTTAGAGAGAGACTTGAGAGCAGATTTTGGTGTGAAGAATGATCCACCCCTTGGCTGCTATTTATAAACGAAATCTGATGTCCCATCGCGGTACTCGATGGGCCTCTGGGTACCCGTCGCGTACCGCGACATAGCCCAGGTGAGTCACAACATAGGTCTGCCACGTGTCGCCACGTGGCAGACGTTGTGCCACGTGTTGACACGTGGCGGACGTTGCGCCACGTGTGGCCACGTGGCGACCGATGTGCCACATGTGGACACGTGGCATACCACGTGTCTCGTTGTCAGACGCCCCCATCGCGGTACGCTATGGGTCTCTTTGATGATCATCGCGTAGCGCGATGGGTAGGAAAATCAGAATTTCCATTTTTAACCCTCACGTTTGGAATTTGGCAATTTTAGTCCCTAGACTTTAAAAAGTTGATACTTTGAACTCGAAATTTTCGCGTTGTTACATCCTCCCCACCTTGAAACAAATCTCGTCCTCGAGATTGCTTTATTCAAACAAGTGTGGGTATTTTCTTTTCATTTCCGATTCGAGTTCCCAAGTATATTCGGGCCCTCTACGCGAGTCCCATTTAACTTTCACAATTTTCAATGTTTTTCTTTTCAAATTCTTTGTTTTCGAATCTTCAATTTGTATTGGACGTTCTACGAATTTTAAATTCTCATTAATTTCAACGTTTTTTAATGGCATTGCCAAAGATTCATCGGTCAAGCACTTTCGCAGATTCGAAACATGGAATACACATGTATCCCTTGCATTTCCTCGGGTAATCGCAAACAGTATGCAACATTACCTATTCGTTCGAGTACCTCAAAAGGTCCAACGAATCGAGGACTTAATTTTCCTTTCTTACTGAAGCGAACAACGCCTTTCCAAGGTGAAACTTTTAACAAAACCTTATCACCGACATTAAATTCTAACGGCTTACGACGGACGTCAGCATAACTCTTTTGACGATCACGCGCCGTTTTAAGCCGTTCTCGGATTTGGAGTATCTTGTCGGTGGTTTCTTGGACTATCTCGGGTCCAAATAATTGATTATCTCCAGTTTCAAACCAACACACGAGCGTTCTACACTTACGACCATATAACGCCTCAAATGGTGCGGATTGAATACTTGTGTGATAACTATTATTGTACGAGAATTCCATTAGGGGTAAGTGGTCATCCCAACTTCCACCTAAATCGACCACACAAGCTCGGAGCATATCTTCCAACGTTTGAATCATCCTTTCACTTTGCCCATCGGTTTGTGGATGATAGGCAGTGCTCAGGTTCAACTTCGTACCAAGAGCTTGTTGGAAGCTTTTCCATAAATGAGACGTAAAACGACTGTCTCGATCAGAAATGATAGACAGCGGTACTCCATGTAAAGCAACAATGGTGTTTACATAGATACGCGCTAATCTATCCATTGAGTACGACTCATTAATGGGTATGAAATGTGCGAACTTCGTTAAACGATCCACAATTACCCATATAGCATTGTGTTGTCGAGACGTCTTCAGGAGTTTGGTAATGAAATCCATAGTGATTAACTCCCACTTCCATACGGGAAGTTCGGGTTGTTGAAGCAATCCCGAAGGCATTTGGTGTTCAGACTTGACTTTTAAACAAGTCAAACATTTCGCAACATGCGAAACGACATCCCTTTTCATCCCGTTCCACCAGTAGTTCGCTTTGAGGTTATGGTACATCTTATCACTTCTGGGATGCATCATGTATTTCGACTTATGAGCTTCATTCAAAATTTTCTCACGCATACCTCCAATGATTGGTACCCAAATTCTATTACCTAGTCTAAGGATACCATCGTTACCTTTGACTAACGAGTCAATGGTGCCGTTGTGTTTTTCATCGGCGATTTGGTTTTCATTGATTACTTGAGTTTGCGCGGATTTGATTTGTTCAATGAGATCAATTTGAAGTTCTAGTCGTAAGGCTCGAACTCTTTTAGGCTTCTCATGTTCCTTACGACTTAAGGCATCGGCCACAACGTTGGCCTTACCTTCATGGTAAACAATCTCACAATCGTAGTCGTTGAGCGTTTCCATCCATCGCCGTTGGCGCATGTTCAACTCTTTTTGATCAAAGATATGTTTCAAACTCTTATGATCGGTGTACACAGTAAATCTTACTCCATAGAGATAGTGCCTCCATATCTTAAGTGCAAAGATTATGGCGCCTAACTCTAGATCGTGAGTCGTGTAATTCTTTTCGTGTACTTTGAGTTGACGAGAGGCGTAAGCGATTACTTTCTTGCGTTGCATTAGTACGCATCCCAAACCCGAGTGAGACGCGTCACTAAAGACAACAAAATCTTCAGTACCTTCTGGCAAAGCCAAGATAGGTGCTTGGGTGAGCTTTTGTTTAAGTATATCGAACGCCTCTTATTGCTTCGTTCCCCATTCATACTTAATGTTCTTACGATTCAAAGAAGTTAAAGGAACGGCGATACGAGAAATGTTCTCGATGAATCTACGATAATAGCCGGCCAAACCTAAGAAACTTCGGATCTCGGTTGGCGACTTCGAGACCTCCCACTTAGAGATAGCTTCAATCTTAGCGGGTCCACTTGAATACCGTTAACGTTAATGATGTGACCAAGAAATTGCACCTCGTGCAACCAGAACTCGCATTTCGAGAACTTAGCGTACAACTTTTCGGTTCTAAGAATTAAAAGCAACGTTCGAAGATGAATTTCATGATCGGCCGTGGACTTAGAATAAATAAGTATATCGTCGATGAATACGATAACAAACTTATCCAAGTAGGGCTTACAGATTCGGTTCATCATGTCCATGAACGCGGCCGGAGCATTAGTAAGTCCAAACGGCATGACCGTGAACTCATAATGTCCATACCTTATTCGAAACGCGGTCTTTGGAATGTCTTCGGATTGCACTTTGAGTTGGTGATAGCCGGAACGAAGATCGATTTTAGAAAAGAAGCTAGCACCTTGAAGTTGGTCGAAAAGATCATCGATACGAGGGAGTGGATATCGGTTTTTGATTGTAACTTTGTTTAACGCATGATAATTGATACACATTCGCATGGATCCGTCATTCTTCTTGACGAAAGAATTGGCGCTCCCCAAGGCGACGAACTCGGTCGAATGAAACCTTTCTCTAATAACTCATCGAGTTGTTTCTTTAATTCCTCCATCTCGGTTGGCGTTAAGCGATACGGATCTTTGGCGATCGGAGCAGTACCAGGAATGAGATCGATCCTAAACTCTACTTCACGATCTGGAGGGATTCCAGGAAGTTCATCAGGAAAAACGTCAGAAAAGTCAGAAACGATAGGTACGTCTTTGATTTCTTTTGGCTTTGATTCTTCAGTGACGTAGGCCATGAATGCGAGGCATCCTTGATTCAAACACTTGTTAGCCCTAATAATGGAAATTATGCTAACTTGGCCAGCGTCTTTGTCCCCTTCAATTCGAATCGTTTGTTTATCGGGGGCTTAAAGTTCAACAGTTTTACTATTGCAGATGATACGTGCATGGTTATCGGATAACTAATCCATACCAAGTACAATATCAAAACCAGCCAGGCTCATGGGTAACAAACAAGTAGGCAGAATATAACCAGCAAAAAGAATTTTTCCGTTTTCAATAGCTTCGGAGATCTTAACGATTTCGCCACTAGCAGTCTCAACGCTTAGAGTTTTATCTAATTTTGTTAATGGTTCGTTTAATATACTACATAAACTATAATCTATAAAACTTAAATTGGCACCCGAATCAAACAAAACTCTAGCATAGGTGTCGTTGACTAGAAACGTACCGGTTATGGTTTCCGGCATGTCAGCGGCCTTCTTTGTGTCGGGTACAAAGACTCGCGCGTTTCCCTTTTTGTTTTGACCACTTCCACCCGCACCACCAGCAGCAGGTTTGTTCTTTGGGCACTCGAAACTTAAATGGCCCATCTCCTTGCAGTTAAAGCAAGTCATCTTCTTTTTCCAACAATTAGCAGCATCATATCCCGTACGGTTACAGGACTCACAGACTTTAGGAGACGGGGCGAAATTGCATCGGCCCTTGTGGTATCTCCTACAAGTCTTGCATGGCGTAGAGTTGTTTCGG
This sequence comes from Bidens hawaiensis, assembly GCF_021521415.1. Classification (NCBI taxonomy): domain Eukaryota; kingdom Viridiplantae; phylum Streptophyta; class Magnoliopsida; order Asterales; family Asteraceae; genus Bidens; species Bidens hawaiensis. The sequence goes on along the minus strand of NW_027501466.1, from coordinate 38,696 downwards.
TTTACACCTTTGCTTCTAAAGTTGGTACGTGATGGGTCTCTCTGATGATCATCGCGTAGCGCGATGGGTAGGAAAATCAGAATTTTCGTTTTTAACCCTCATGTTTGGAATTTGGCAATTTTAGTCCTTAGACTTTAAAAAGTTGATACTTTGAACTCGAAATTTTCGCGTTGTTACAACTAGTTTGTTCTGCCATGAACTCATCACAAGCTAGCAGTAACAACTCTCAAACTAGTGATGTGGCGTTAACACATCTAAGCATGTACACGTAAAAGTTTGCTGACGTTGTACACAATGAAGCTCAAACTAGCTAGTAATCCAACGTTCAAGCACAAACCAAACAACGCAATCTTCAGATGTTTGGCACGTCATATTTCCCCACATCATAATCATGCAAGCCCTCGTATCTCTTGAAAAACTTGCTGAGGTGGTGTAAAAGCTAGTTTAATTCATGTATCTTTAAAGGGTTTCATGAATTTTTATTTTAAAGATGTTATTTATTGTTCTTTAAGTAAAACGTGACATATTTTGTCAGCTCGCGCTAAGGCTAACAAACACAATCAAGAAATGCCAAAGTCCACAATCCATAGACTCATAATACATTATTGAAGAGTAATTTAAGATGCATTTATGTCCGTGATTATAATTAAGATACATTGAGTTGTAACTTAAAAGTAGAGGTGTACAAAAACTTGTTAATTGGAAACCAGACCGGTTCATATCTAAAACCGGTTTCAGGCAGATCGATTCCCAAAATGAAACGAAATGCAGGTTCGTATAGCGGTTCGACCCTTTCACAATCAAACTGGTTTTAATAGCATTCCCATGCCATCCCCTATAATTATGTGTGGGGAGTTTGCAAATTATAGGGTGAGGTTGTGAGTGTAAATTATAGGGTGGAAAGAGAAATGTAGTGATTTTTTGTAAATTTGGGAAAACATTTGGGAAACATTGTTTGCCCATATTTATTTTTTAATATTTGTTGGATTGGTTGTGATTAGAGGAGAGAGAAAACTGTAATGATAAAGGTATAAAAAATATTATTTAATTAAACATGAGTGAGAAATATAGTGTTTTTTAGTGTAATTATAAAGATATGGATGAGGATGGAATGAGAATGCTCAAAAACCATTTTTTTCCTTCCTAAAACCAGTCAAAACCGAACCAGTTTGGATGGATCAGTATGACTTGTTCAATAATAAAAACAGTTTCAAAACCGAACCGTTAGAGTAAAACTAGTTTTAACCATACAAAACCTAAACCGGTTTCCGTTTGAAAAAAAAATTGTTTTATACACCTCTACTTAAAAGAGCCAAATTAATATTTGGGCTTTAAAGGGTCTCTATCCAGTCCGTCCGAATTTTATATTTGACCCGGTTAGAACCCTAGGACACGACCCGGTTCGCTTTACCAGTAAGAACAAGATTTAACCCAGTGGTGGCTTGCTTCACAAGATTACTCTTACTCGAATAAATAGACTTCACAAAACAAAAACAAACCGGTGCTATAACATACATCAACAGGTACGCCTTTGATTCATTCATTGTTTGCTTTTAAATTTGATTACGTCTTTGCTGTAGCTCACCAAGTCCATCAATTTAAGCCTTCAAATCTGTTTCATGTATGCAATTGCAGAGATCTATTGATCCATTGAACTGAATCGAAGATGTTTCTAACCAGGTAATTGCTTTTGATCCGGTTGACAATTTATTGTCTTGTTGCCCTAAAACCAGTAGGCTAGTTAATGTTTGTTTGTATGTTTGTGTAGGACAGAGTATGATAGGGGTGTCAACACCTTCTCTCCAGAAGGAAGGTTGTTTCAGGTTGAATATGCCATTGAGGCCATTAAGGTAATTAACCAACATTTTACACTTTTTTATGTGTTTTTAATCTTGAATTGTTTCAGTACCATGAAATGTTGTTAATTATGATTATGATTATGATTATGATTATGATTATGATTACAGTTGGGCTCCACAGCTATTGGGTTGAAGACCAAGGAAGGGGTTATTCTCGCCGTTGAAAAGCGTATCACCTCGCCACTCTTGGTATGTCACCCATTTCACTTTATGTATGATTGAACATATTAGACTGAAGAACATCAATTAACTATGGCACAATCATGTAGTATAATTTGGTTGTTGGATGTTTGTGCTTCATCGACAGTCTTTTACAAGATCAAATTGTTTATAATGCTCGTATGTGATGAAATTCCAAGTGCTACGTCCTTGTTTATTGTCCTCGTATATGTGTGCTATGTGCTTATTTGGTAATAAATTTGGTTCAACTGCAGAGCTGCTTTTCTTTTCAGTTTGCACTGATAACGTGATTTTTTTTTCGTGCTGTTCTGAACTATTAGTCTCATTAATCATCTGAAAGGCAATATGATTTTTTTAAGCGAATATGGATTTCCTATATTTGAAGTTTATAATAATCATAGCCACTATATTATGCTGGGCCTGTGTGTTGTTGATAACTTATGGTTGGTATTTCTAGTTTAGAATCTGGAGGTAAGAGAGTACCACTAGATTAATGACGTGCCGAGTTATAGTTAGGAATGAATTGTGGTTAAAGCAGTACAAAAAATATTGGTTCTTTTTTATGTTTCTGGTGTTTGCGAAACTGCAAAACAAAAAGTCGTATAATCTTTTATTTTGATTCAAATATTTGGTTTGAGGGTTTGCGAGTATTATGACGTTGCAGAAATAAGTTTTAGCAAATGATTTGTTGGTTTTGACTGTATTCTTTTTAATTATTGGAATGCTGCAATTAAAGCAACACTTGTACTTAACTTCTCTCATGTGCAGGAACCTAGCAGTGTTGAGAAAATTATGGAAATTGATGAACACATTGGCTGTGCCATGAGTGGATTAATTGCAGATGCCCGCACACTCGTTGAGCACGCACGTGTTGAGACCCAGGTGACTTTAGCATCAATCACTAACCATTGATTTACTAGGAATAAGTTATGCATTAACATTGTTTATTATTACTTGTTTTAGAATCATAGGTTTTCTTATGGGGAGCCAATGACAGTTGAATCAACTACCCAAGCTCTGTGTGATCTGGCACTGCGATTTGGTGAAGGAGAGGAAGAATCCATGGTTTGCATTTCAACTTATCAACACTTGTTTCATATCTGTTCTCATTTTTTTTCCAACAGTTTATGGTGCAACTGCATGACAAACGTCAACTGATATCTTTAAAATTCTACTATTTTGCAGTCTCGACCATTTGGAGTGTCTCTTCTTATTGCAGGCCACGATGAAAATGGTCCCAGTCTGTAAGTATCAGTATTCTTTCTGTGTATTTTCTGCAAGTTAGTTATCTGTATTGTTTGTAATCACAAGAAGTAAAAGAAAATCAGGACAAGATCTTAGGAGTTGTTTATCTGCAGATACTATACGGATCCATCGGGCACATTTTGGCAATGCAATGCAAAAGCTATAGGGTCAGGGTCTGAAGGTGCTGACAGCTCTCTGCAAGAGCAATTCAACAAGGTCTGGGCTGATTTAATCAGTGTTCGTTTTCTTGTATCATCTTGAGTTTGATTGCTGATTGTGATTGCATTTTATGGTTAGGACTTGAGTCTAAAAGAAGCTGAAACAATTGCTCTTTCCATCTTGAAGCAAGTGATGGAAGAAAAGGTACGCTTAACAAAGCAGATGATAAACTGTTAGCTTGAAATTCAGTGTTGATGATTGTGATTTGGTTTTGGGTCCAGGTAACTCCTAATAACGTGGATATTGCGAAGGTGGCTCCTACTTATCACTTGTACACCCCGGCTGAGGTTGAAGCTGTTATCAGTCGTTTATAAAGTGGAGTCTGATTTGGTTTAATAAACATGTATTTTGTACTTGAAATTGTTGAGATTTTATTCTGTTCCCTTCAGGTATGGTATTTGAACACAGGATCTTTTTCTTTAATTATGCTTATGTTTGAGAAAATCATGGAGTTAAGTGGTGATGACTGATGGACCTAGAAACTTGTTTAACTAGAAAACCTTGTTTGTTGTTGACAAAGTTTAAAAATCGACCATTGGGGTTGGGGTTGGGGTTCTTATCATCATGTCCGTGGCCATCTGTTTTATGTTTTATTGTAATGTTTGTCATCTGATGCAACTCTGATCTTTAAAAAGAGAGTTGGTTAGACGTAGAAAGTTTGATCTAGTAGTACTAGTGAGTTTGATTTATCATACGTAAGCGTATCTGGTTGGTTGATGTATTAATCATATTGCTATAAGAAGGATCTCAAACAAATTATGGAGCATTTGCATTTTAAGATAAATGCAAATTCTTGTGCTGTGGAATAATACTAATTTACTTTTGTACAATGAGGTAAGAAAAGCCAGGCCAGGCCAGGCCACCATAAACCACCTTCATTTAAGTCCACATGACATGCCATGATGATCTACATTAATTGACTCATCAATACTTTCCCTTCTGGTTCATAACCATCAAATGTACACTGCTTGTTTTCTCATTAATCAGTTGTCATGGAAGCTTTTTGATCATTATATCTGTACGTGCCCCCCAAACATTTGCCGAGTTGTCAATATCAATGTTCCAGAGGCAAGGTGGATGAACAAAGCCAACAAAAAACATAGCAGATTTCAGGACCATTATCTAACCTAAGAAACAAAATGGTCCAGTAACATCAATGGATAAAATTTGTTGTGTTGTTGAGATAATGATAACGAAAGACTAGTTTGGAGACGTATACCCAACTTCAAAGATGCCACACGTAACGTACCAAACTAATTGTTAACCGCAAGCCACTCAAATTTGCCACCTATGCTATACCAGTCGAGTACTGTGATCAAGCTTCTAAAACATATATTTGAGTATGATTCAATTTGTAAAACAATTTACATGATGACACTCTTCTGCAAGAACTAGTGACATGTTCATCACATGCTCTACAGAGATGCTAAAACTAATTACATTTTTCCCTTATACAACAACATATGAATGCTAATCTAAAATGTATCCAAACATAAAGATCAAACATGCCCCCTGGTACCTTGTTCAACATTAACATTGGCAGGGCTAAAGGGGTTCATAAACCGTCTACTACCGCTTAAAATCCGTCTTAACGATCCCATCCTTGACGAAACAGGCGATTTCTGATCCTCATCACAATCAACCTGTCTCGGTATATCAATCACCAAATCCGTCCTCGCTGCAATCATTTGAGCCGAGGACGACGAGGCTTCCTCTAATTGAGAAGTTAAAGTGCTAACTTCAGTCTCATCACCCCAAAACAAAATATTAGTCGGAAACTCCCGTGATTCAATCAACTCTTCTTGAGTTCCCAACAAATTCTCAACCGAAACTTCAGCCTCAACCGAAACCGAATTCCTACAAATCGGGCAAGTCGAATGTGAATAAAACCACATGTCAATACATTCCACATGAAACCCATGATCACATTTTGGCAAAACACGCGTGCTTTCGCCTTCGTTAAGCTCGGATAAGCACACGGCACATTCCAATCCGTCTTTAAAGTCTTTCGGGTCGAACGGGATAACCGGAATAGTTTTCAAAAATGAAGGGTTTAGACCACGGCGGAGGACGGTGACACCACCCTGCTGCTGCTGTTGTTCCTGGTAACCAGCTGAAAAATCTCCCCGGCGCCGGCGCCGGCGAGTATTTGGGGCATCCGGGTTTTGTTCTCTCCGGTGCCAAAACCACTTGGCGTAGTGGTGGACAAAGGATACAAATATTAAAAAAACAGACAGTACTACAAGTGAGACTACTAATATTTTTCCGGCACGCTCTATAGAATTGGAATCACTCATCTTGGATATTAATATTATTATTATTATTATTTGATGGGTTTTATGAAAAATTAGAGAAAGAAAAGTGAATGAAGATAATTGAATTGAATTGGGGGAGAAGATAAGATGGGACCTGAGGGTGTTCCAAAATGGTGGCAGAATTTAAGGAAGAAGAAGTGGAGTGTTCGAGTGAGAAAGTGACGTGAAGTTAAGTAAGCTCAAGACCTAAAACAAATCAAACATTGGTTGTAGGTGACCGAAGACAAAGCCTTATCACTGTTTGACTTTGACTTTGACTTTGACTGGTGTTGCACCATCAACTGTTTTTTATTCGAGTGTTTGTTATAGAGATGGAAATTCGTATATTTGTTTGTAAATCAGTCTCTAGTAAATGTATATTCAGTTGTCAAAAAGCATGACTAAAATATTCCCATGGGTGTGACAAAGTTCAAGCATTCTATCAATCCTAGTAATTTCAAAATTACAAGTTTGAATCTCAAAAAGATGACATTTTCTTACAATCGAGGTGCAAGTGCTTACAATTATATTACCTAGAGTATCTAATCATTATGGCTAAATAACTTTAAGCGTGGTGATTGTTCATATATTTAGTATCATCATATTTTATTATTTTCAATTTAACGTATACATGAGATGAAAAAAATTAACTAGAGAATACAAAGTTTCAAGTTTGAATTTGATTTCCACAGAGTTTTAACGTGGGTCTTCGGATACGTATGGGCTTGGCCTACCCAACGTTGTTTGCGATCGCAAACGTATGGAGTAACCTTTCATCGTTGGGTTATCCCAGGAAACCGAGTTTTATTTGTTGGTTGTTAAGAAAAAGGCATGAGATGAAGATATGTATTCGTGATGATTTATTTTTACTCTTTGCTAACTTCATTCTTTTTACTGTGTTATTGTAAGACCATTTAAGGTAAAAAAAAATGAAAGAGTAAACTACAGTTTTAGTGTTTTTTTAAACGAACGCACTCTGGTTTTACTACAAAATCTTCATAAATATTATTTCACACAACTTGATACCGCTAAGTTAGAAGTCGTTTAGTAAACTACGGATATAAAACATGTAGTTTAGCCAAAATAATCCTTTTAGTCCATTTGTTTATTCTACATTTCAATCGGAAACGTTTTTGTTATATTCAAAAACTCTATATTAATTATATGTACTTAAGGAATATAATATACCGTAGCTTTGTTAAAATAATAAGTAATTAGGTTAGGTTAGGCTAATTGGAGACATGAAAAGCAAAAAAGCAGGATTCCCCGAATCACATTTGTAGCGCTCGTTACGGACCAACCGTGCTCCTTTCTCATTATTTCTTGTTACGGTCCAAATCATATTTTTAATTATAGTAAACTCGTTAACTTTTCAAGTTAATATAGATATTTAACTTTTCTTTTAAATACTCTTTCTCTAACTTCATGTTTCAACCTATCATCATTTTCTTTTATTCTAAACACATAAATGATAAATCAAAATTAATTAATCAAATAAATTTTACTTGTTTATTTATGACGATATAATTAACTGCTTATATTATCTTACTTACTTTATCTAAATGTATGTAGCATAACGACATTAAAGTGTTGAAATGACGCAGAGTTGATGCAATCATTTAAGAGGTCTAAATGGAAAAGAAAAATTCTAAAGCCCTTAAAAAAAACAAAATTTGATTCATGCTTTCAAAATCCATTTTCATGACTTGTAAAAAAATAGAAAAATAAAGTTGGAAAATGTGAGATTCAAACTTGTGTCCCCTAAAAGCAAAAGTAGAGTCTTACCACTATACTGACCTTGCGTTTTTGTTTGTAACCCAAAGGGAACCTAACATACGACAAAAACGTATTTACATCTTTTAAAGTTAGGCCTTATTTAAAGGAAGTTCTAAAGCCCTAGCTTTTTTACGTGACTCTTAAGCTAGCCCTAAAATGACGTCTCTTATGAGTGGTGAGGTTTAAAGTTTCATTTTAAGACGGTGTAATTTAGGAGTAGGTTTAGGAGTGCGCAACTATGCATTACGTTAAAAGAAAACTTTATAAGAATATTATTATTATTATCATTATCATTATCATTATTATTATTATTAATGTTGTAGTAGTTTTGTTTGCTAATACAGTAATACCATGTAATTAGTAGAGTAATATTGCAATATTATTCGTCACTAATAACTGCAGCCATCCAATAAATAAATAAATAACTGCCGCAGAAAAAAAGGGGGAAAAACAATATGATAAATGTGTAGGGACTAGCTTAAGACTCTAATAAACAAAGAAGAAATATTAATAATACCAAAAACTTACGCATCAAATTAATATAAATATAATCAAGGAAAAACCAGCAAAAGAACAAAGAGATTAGTTATGATTAAAATAATTTAATTAGATGTGTTTGATGAGAGTAATAAAAGAAAATATTTGATTTGATTTCACAAAAAATAATAATCAAATAATGATAGGTAATCTACCGAGCAACCACAAATTGACATACATAACATCAACAATTTAATATATACATGTTACAATCATGTGATGTATTATTGTATACTTACATGAAATATGCTCCACAAACGCAAAGCTTTCTAAGATCATATCTGTGCTCAAGTGGTCTAACAGTCATAGATTTTAATCACATTAATAATTCTACAAATATATACTTCTGCTCTTAAAAAAATGAATTGGTTGCAAGATGTATGGTTTTAAGAGGTTGAACTCTTTCGAATTCAGTTATGTAAGTAGGCAGGTTTTAATGTTTTATATAAAGTAGTTGGCAATTGGGTTTGTAATTTACGTACTTTCTGTATTGGTTATTTTGTCTTGAAAAGATTACATCAAACAAGACCTGAAATTTAGACCACTATTTTTATAATACCTTTTTTTTTTTTTTTCATAAAACCTTCATAAAAGAATCTATATGGCTATATCCAAGCTCCATGCTTATAACTAGGGATGGCAAAAAAAACCAAACCCGATGGGGAAAACCGAAACCCGCCCCGAACGGGGCGGGTTCGGGGACACTTAATCGGGGACGGGTCCGGGTTCGGGGTTTCCCCGTTTAAGTTAATCGGGTTCGGGGCGGGTATGGTATAGCCTGTACCCGCCCCGTATACCCGTTTAAAACCCGTTTAATTAAATATAATTTTTATATTTATATATAATATATTATTTATTATTTATTTTCCCAATAAGGCTGCCTAACCCATTTTCCCGTATACCCGTTTAAAACCAGTTTCCTACTTTCCCATTTGGCCATTTACCCTAACCCTAGAACAACCTCCCGCCCGCACGCCGCCGCGCATCTCTGATCTCACAGCCCGACTCGCCATTCTGCAGTCGCCGTTCCCCATTCTGCAGTCGCCGGACTCGCCATTCTGCAGTGAGTAGGCACAGCCCGTTCCCCATTCTGCAGTCGCCGCCGCGCATCTCGCCGGACTCGCCTGACTCGCCACCGCCGCGCATCTCCACAGCCCAGTGAGTAGTGGTTTCAAAATCTATTTTGATATATTTAGTTTCTGTTTTTGATAGATTCAAACTTTGTTTGATAGATTTAGTTTGATAGATTCAATCTATTTTTGATAGATTTAGTTTTGATAGATTCAAACTTTGTTTGATAGATTTAGTTAACAAGATTCTTGAACTGAATACATATATAGTTATTTGTTAACTGAGGTCAACACTCACTAACTCATTGTTCATTCTATTAGATCATTGACGGTTGTAAGTTATGCTTTGTGTATTGTATTAAGTGCATTGACTGTTGTGAAGCATGCTTGTGTATTGTATTAAGTGCATTGACTGTTGTGAAGCATGCTTGTGTATAAGTGTATTGTATTAAGTGCATTGACTGTTGTGAAGCATGCTTTGTGTTTTGATTGCGATGCTAAGAACATTTTCATTTTCATAATTATTCGTAGGATTTATGGAAGGACACACACAACAACCACAAACATCTCCGGGTGATAACTCACAAGCCGATAGCAATAACTGTATAAACTTTTGACTTTTGTGATATGAATATAGCAACTTGTTCAGAAGAATCCGAGGCATATTGCCAAACTATTGAATATGAATGTGACGATGGTATTGAGGTAATACATATATATATGGTTTATCGTTTACATTTTAATATGGTTTAACATTGATTCTTATATAGTTTCCAATTAATATGTTAATGTTTGATTATCATAGCAATCCGGCATGACAAGTGTTTGAATGGTTGAATGGGTGCGGTATGGACGTGTAAGAAGGATCAATCATGAAGTTAATTTCCGTTGTGATGGGAGAAATAAACATTTTTATGTATTAATAATGTCTTTTGTATGTGTAATATGTTTGGATATTGAACTTTTTGTGTATTAATATTGTATTGTAATTTTGTATCATTTTCTTACAATCGGGTTTTAAACGGTGAACCCGACGGTTAAATGGGGATCCCCACGGGGAATTTAGCCCGTTTAAAAACCATTTATGCTAGACGGGTTCCCCGAATACCCGCGGTTTTCCCCGAATCCCCGATGGGGATTCCCCGTTTAGTCCCCGCGGGTTTTTAGACGGTTTTGGTAATGGGTTTTATAAACCGGGGCGGGTATGGGATTGGCATTCCCCGCCCCGAAACCGCCCCGTTGCCATCCCTACTTATAACACTTACTAAACCCACATTCAATATAATAAGTTATATTATTAAAATAAATTGTCATAGAGGCAAACTAAAATGACCATTAGGCTATGCGTAGTGGAGAGGCTACAAATTGGGGCGTTTTGCGCCTAGTCAGCAAGAGGTGAGAATTTGTTTTTAGGGTGTAATGGTGTAGGGGCTATAATAGTAATATATATATATATATATATATATATATATATATATATATATATATATATATATATATATATATATCTTACACACACATATATATAATAATAATACTTTTCTTCTTCCGGGCGATAAAAGAACCCCGCCCCCACCCCTTTTTGCCCACATATCACCTGGGGGCGGTGTTCGCGCCCCTTCTAGCCCCTTGTCGCCCAAACTCTCGCCCCATTACATATAGCCTTAGAAGAGTGTGTAGACGGTGGTGTTCTATGGGAAGTAAGAGGATTAGACCAGGGAAAGAGTATGGTAGTGGTAACATTCAATTGAAACATAATTATTAGCACACATCTAGTCTTCTTCCATAAACAAGTTGTAAACATCAACTCACTAAATTAATTAAAAGAAAAAGTTTTAGGAAACTATTCACCCTCAAGTTTCTCCGGTCGCCTTGTATAAATGTTTGACTAATCCAAGTTATTAATCACCTTCTACGTTTCACTAATCTCAAGCGATAGGTATTAGCTCTCTCAAAGATCACCAACGAATATGAATATGGTGAGGCCCTCACAAACATTTCACTGGGTGATCACCATACAACTTAATTCAATACAAGAATGAACAAAATTCAACAAAAATCCTAGTTTTTAGCATGTAACATATGCAACAACCTATGTAAAAAAGCATTTAACAATAACATGTGATAAGGTAATTTTTGTCTTTAAAAAAAAATTTCTTTCGACGTTTATTTTATTTTATATTATTCTAGGAAAAGACTCCTAAAAGTGTATAGAAGCTCTTTCAAATTAAAAAAAATGACTTGTTTTTCGGGTGGTACTTAGAGTTCTTAAGACTCACAGAAGTTCTCAAATTTCGTTTATATTTTATTAGACAGGTGCCCAAGCGATGTGACGATGAACATGTACACTTGTGATCACTTATCATGTTCTTTTTTTTTTTTTTATTAATGATAACTATAGCAATATCATATCATAATCATGTATGAAAAACTTATAGTCATTTAAAAATCATAGGAAAAAATGGTTTAAAATATGTTTGAAAGGATTGTATCCTATATTTTATAAGTTTTAAGTACTTGTAAAACTTTTCAAAGTTGTGTGTAAAACTACCATTTTGCTCTACATAGTGTAGTTTTTAGTTATAGATCATGTAGATGAAAACATTTTTTTGGATAACAGGAAGCCACGTTTATATTACGAAACCCATGTTGGCGTGTAATGTTCGTTGGGAGATATTAATGAGCCGCTGCTTTCATTCCCGTGAGTCCGTGACTGAAAAAAAAAAACAATTTGTGGCATTTTATTTTCATACAGATGAGATTGAGACCGTATCATAGGAGGTGCGGATCAATAGGGTGATTACAGGTGTCACAATCTTTCCTATCAGCTATTATATGTACATTTAAATTTAATAATTCCATTAATCTTTATACTTTCAACATGATTACGTGTTTGTTGGCTGATAATAACGTATGATATAGTAAATTAAAAAAAAAGGATTTTAGAGTTGTTTGCTCACAAGAGGTGTGTGTTGTGTGGTTGGATACAATTCTAGGCTAAAACTGAAAATCATAGTTTCGGTTTTTTATTTTTTCAAAACCATTCGGTTTTGGTTTTTTTTGTTTTGGGTTTAATTTGGTCTTGGATTCGGTTTATTCGGTATAACTAATTGCCAATAGGGATCCGGCCACAGAAATTTGACACATGATATTTTGAATTTGAGCCTAATATTTTATTTTAAAACAAAAACTAATAATTATAATTATAAAGCTAATAAATATTTTTGTCTAGAATATTATGAAGCTAATAAATTATAATTATATTTAAAATTATTTGATTTAATCAAAATCAACGAAAGATTACCAATTAACAATAAAAACAAACAAATACTTCGTATCCAAGTTTATACAAAATAAATGATTCAACAGAAAAGTTCAACAAATCAGTTTATTTATGTTCAGTTCGGTTTTTCAACAAACACAAAACCGAACCAAAAGCTATATTCTGTTTTTACTAAAGATCAGAACCGAACCACTCCTTTCTAGTTCGGTTTTTTTTTCCAGTTTCGAGTAGGTTTTTTTTGGACCCACCTAATCCTTGAAATCTGTTTCATTAAATCTAATTAATTTCATGTTTTCAAAAGATGAACTCTAGCAGTCTAATATGTAAAAGTTCAAAAGATGAACATGTAAAAGATCAGTAATTGCAACATGTCTAAATAACAACATACAGAAACCAAAGTTTCTTTTATATGAGGATCATGCATAGAAACAAAAAAGAAAGAAAAAAAAACCTACCTCTTAGAATTTAAGAGTATATACGTGTATGATCTTTCATGACTCATGAGTTACATCTTACAAGTAACTACAACTCTCAGAAAGAGTGGACTGCAGACCCTGGCTAAAAGAACCGGTTAGCCAAGTGACCGCGGTCTCCACGGCACGAAAGCTCATGATCTTCAAGTAAACAGTCTGTTTGTTCGTGTTCTCATATGCACAAGAAATAGGGGTTCTACATAGCGGACAGTTGGTGTGGTCTATTAACCATGCTTCTACACACTCCACATGAAACCCATGTCCACATCTTTCAAGCGTCGCATATCTATCTCCCAAAGCCACATCCGACAAGCACACGATACAGTCCACTTGAGCGCTATCAACACCGAACTCCTTCACCGTCATCTTGGGGTGGTCGTCACTGACGACCACCCAACGGTCTAGCCATGACTTGATTGGTGTCGTTATGGAGTCCACGAAGTCTGCTATCATGATCATCATCATCAACATCTTGGCGTGTTAGCTAGCTAATTAGTTTTTGTTTATGAAATAAGAAGCAAAGTCGATTGATCTTAATGTGTGGTGTGTTACCGAATGGATGCGTGTGCCTAATTTATAGGCCCCTGTTGGCTGTTATTATGGAAACCTTCAAATTAGAAATTAAATAAGTTAGTTATATATCTATTTAGAAGGAAATGAAGCATTTAATAAAGGTGTGATACATGTTATAACCAAACGAGCTTGCTATAGTGTAGGTAGGCCATAAGTCATCGATCACCCTTTATTTTGTTATACTTCTTTTCTTCCAACGTAAGCAAATTAATTAGACTCTTATTAGATTAGAGTAAGATCGAGTTAGAGCACCAGCGTTTCTTCCAACGTAAGCAAATTAATTAGACTTATTAGATTAGAGTTAGATCGAGTTAGAGCACCAGCAACGCTGGACCTCCACAAATCGTCACATCAGATTCAAAGATTCTCAGAAAAAACTCTCACTTTCGTCTACAACACCAAACCTTCACAAACCCCATTAAAAATATTTAAACAATGTATATATATAATATGTGTGTATATATGTATGAGATAGGGGGTGGCCCTCGCTTCCCCGTCAGCCTTCTCGCCTACAGCGACAAACCACTCCCGCCAAACTCTGCTCCACAACGTGGCAATACTTCTGCTAACTTCTTGTCCTTCCTGTGCTGCTGTGCCAACTCAGCCGGACGACACCCATGACACCTTTGTTGCGGGTGCTCTTAAGGCATCCACAACAAGCTCCTTTTTCCTAGGTTTGGATCTACATGGCAATAAACAAACTTGAATGACACAAACCTCCTTGTTGTGGAGTGAAGGTTTTGGATGTAAAGTCATTTCCTACAAACTTCTAAAGGACCAACGATGTGGCACCCCTCTCGCATGCACACACATATATATATTATATATATACATATTTAATATTATTTTAATTGGTTTGTGAAGGTTTGTTGTTGTAGAAGAAAATGATGTTTTTAAGAAAAGTTTGAAATATGATCTGACGATAATATGATGGTTTGTATGAGTTTGTTGTTATAGATGCTCTTAGTTTTAAATTTAAATGTTATGATTCTGAATTTTGATAGGTTGTTTCTTGTGTACTTGTGTTTGGGCTTTTTTTAACTACCATGAAAGCAATTAGTTACCAAGTTATTCTTTCAGTGTAGAAATAAAAAACAAAATAGTTTCTTTTATGGTTTAATACAGTATTATATATAGATTATGAGCACATAATCATCTTTCTCCCATTATATTTGTGATCCAACATGTGGTTTATGATCGTAAAGTTGTAATTGTTGAGGGTTAGATGAAATTACGTATTTGTTCAAAATTTCAAATAATAAATTCGAAGAGGGTGGTTAAATGTTGGATATCATGTTTATGGGAGTACATTCCAAGAAATTATATAGGAGTTAAGTGTCATTTTAATACCTATGGTTCGGTCAACTATGCAACTTTAGTACCTAATCTTTATTTTGTGCAAATGGCTACCCAGTTTCAGAAAACTTGCATTTTTAGTACTTTTTTTTCTAACTCCGTCTATTTTTTCCATTAAGTCAGAGATAATTTGGTAACTTCGTTATTTTCTTTGTTTTTTTTCTTTTCTTTTAAACTCTTATATCTTGTAAACCTTAAATCCCCAAAATATAACATCAAAATCCGAATCCTAAATCCCCAAATATCGTAAAATTCAAACCCTATGATGATATGGAGAACGGGTTTGAGGATTTAGGATTTGGATTTTGATGTTATAATTTGGGATTTAAGGTTTACAAGATATAAGAGTTTAAAAGAAAAGAAAAAAACAAAGAAAATAACGAAGTTACCAAATTATCTCTGACTTAGCGGAAAAAATAGACGGAGTTAGAAAAAAAGTACTAAAAATGCAAATTTTCTGAAACTGAGGTAGCCATTTGCACAAAATAAAGATTAGGTACTAAAGTTACGTAGTTGACAAAATCACAGATACTAAAATGACACTTAACTCAATTATATAGTGTCAATCAATAACTTTAGAATTAATAAGAAAGAGACTTTGACTAGAAAGTTGCTTATATATTAATTGTTTAGGTAACACATCACACATCCATTAGAAGCTCATTAGTTTTTCTCAACTACGTTTGTCTGGTTGACATGTCTTTCATGAGAAGCTCCTACATAAACTATTTCTTACTCAAGTTCGAACCCTCTTACAACAGTATTCTATCTGGTGCCATGCACTAGCTGATAATACATACATGTTGCTAAATAATTGCTTTCTCTTGTCTCTGATTTAATATAATCAGGGTCGGCCATGAAAATTCACGTATCCCAGCCGAGCCTGAAAATTATGTCATTTACTCTTTAGTGAACTAAATAATGTAAACTATTTTTTTAAACAATGATTAACATTATAATAATAAACATACATTTAGCACTACTAGAAATTGTACCTTTAGTGACACGCGAAAAATGACACACAGTCATTTTATGACAAGTAAAAGTCGCTTGTCATGAAACTATGTCATCTTTTGAAAAAATTGAAAAGGCGACGACACGAATTTTCGTGTCATCATTTTAGTTTCATGAAACTTAAAAAAAACACGCGCTACCCTTTTTACTGGGCCGGGTCATGTTTAAACGTCACTTTTTACTGCATTGCGATTACGGATCTGGATTCATAATTACGTCACTGTATCTATCTGCTGATTAGGAGTGTTTTGTGGCTCTTGATCGTCTGATTACTCACTATTACTCGGCCTGAATACTAAACGGAACTAATAACATCATCTTCGTAGGTATAGTACTAATTTCAGTCTTAAATTATACTTAAACTGAACGCCGTCTGCATATGTCAATTTGATATATGAAGAAGCTTGATTGTTGATTGTTAGATGCAAGGAATTGACCAATTCTAGGGTTTCAGCATAAATTGGTGCATCTCTTACTTGTTGTGTTAGTTCACGTCTGTTAATTGTAACCTAACATCTGTGTTTATTTGACAAAAGTACTGATTATAGTTTAATATTTACCTACAATTTGTGTTTACTCGAATATTGCTATTGATTAACTTTTGGTTTTAGTTTTTATCTAGTAAGATTTTTGACTGTTAGATTTAATATGTTGACATGATTGTTATGTTTAATCCGTTTGTCACTTTGATATACGGAGAAGCTTGATTGTTATTTGATATTGTTTCGCCTTTTCAGGTTGTAGTTTCCTTTATTGTTCCCTTTAATCGTGTGTGATATTTTGTGATTATAACAACTTTTGATCATCATTGGTGACTTGATGATGTATGCTGTTGGTTCTGCTACATGGTGCTTGGCAGCTGAGTAGTCTAAGGCTTGTCTTTTGATACACTTACTTTTTTATTACAGAGACTCTCATATGTCATAATTGCTCACTAGGTAATAAGATATTTCCAGTTCTTAATTCTATTTTATCTTAACTAATTGGGGGAAACTGCAGTTTCATTAATGCGTAATCAATTCCATGTTACTATCATCTTGATTATTCACGTCGCATAGTTAAATACGAACTCGTATAAGCAATCACCAATATTTGGTTTTCAAAAATTAAAATGTAGTTATTGGAGTTGATTAAATGGATATATAACTGAATTTAGAGAACCGTTTAGATCTCACAAAAGCAAGAGAGAGAGAGAGATCACTAGCGTAACTAAAAAGAGAAGAAAAAAGGTGGCGAACGGTATTGTGTTGCTGCTTTTTTGGGTGACGAAAGGTGGGGTCTGTAGTGTTGGTTCGCGGTGGCAGTACCGTGGAGCAAATAAGGCAGTGCGCAACGGGTTCAATTCGAGCATAAAGTTATTGACAACGGCTGTACTCGATGGTGATAAGGGATCCGAGGACTGAAACAATGAAGGATTAAAAGCGATCAGTCAGGGATTAAGCTGCCTGCATCTGTTACGGTTCGCGACAGTAGTGGTCGTTTAGACTTAAAACGAACTCGGACAAGCGTGTGGAAAGTTAGCGAAATGTGTAAGCACGTAAGGTGAGTTCATTAGCCCTCTTTTAATCTTTTTTTTTTGTTTAGTTCTCATTGTTATGATTTTGACTAAGTTGTTTTTATTAATGGTTTTTCTGAGTTATTGAGTTCATATAGATGCTTCAGAAGGCAAGAATCATTAATCATACACTCTAATGAGGTCAATTGAGCCATTGAATGTTTTTTAACAGTTGATAATAATACTTGATCAATACATTTTATCTTATGCATGTTTATTAATTATTATTAGGTTGATCATTACTTTGGATGGATAGATGCTATTCATCCTGTTGGATTTTGCGGTCAAAGAAATGAAATAAAATCTCTTTATTCAGTATTAATTCTCAACTCATGAACCATTAGTGTGGCAAGGCATCAAACATCTCTTAAATGTCAATGGTAAGCTTACATTCAAATTCTAAAATTGATAAAATATGTCTCCATTTTTATTAGTTCGTTAACCATGTTAAGTAGTTCATGTGAATTTAATAAACATATTTTTTTTTGTTATGTTTTAATTTTTATTATGGAAGGACACTTTAGGAGAGTCACAAGTATTTCATGGAGTGAAACACCATCATTAACTTATATATGTAATTATCTTTTTTTGAAAGATAACTTATTTGTTTTAATGATAATGAGCAATTATGTAACTGAACTTGAAATCTTTCTTCAAAATGGAATCGTTGCATTTTTCAAAATGACAACTTTCAAACAGTCAGGGCTAGAACTGAGATTTTTCAAAATTTGAACATACCAAGGGGTCTTCTGATGTAGGAATGCATTATTAACTTCAATAATATTACGTTTAATTTATTTTCAGATTTCACTAAATAGTCACATGAGGCATGATACAATCATTCATGACTAGCAATTTCAATCCTTCCATTGCCAATATTTACGATATGCTTCATTCACTATTTCAGTTAATTATTCTACGATGATTAGAGGCTGTCTGTTGAGTATTTTTGTAATTAGTAGATAACTATATTAGAATCATGATTGTTGGTTTTAAGAGGCGTGTTATTTCAAGGAAAATAAGTGTAATTTGACTATAATGAATGATAAACTTATTGTAGCTTTGCTATGGTATTTGTTTTGTGGTTCAGAATTAGGCTATGACTTTATCAGTATTAGTGTTTAACTGTTTAGCGCAAAAAAATTTGCTTTCAGTTATTAGCATGTAGTGCCTTGAAGCATATTGAAAAGATTTAGATATTGTAAGACAGTTTATTAATGATTGGAAACATTATGATATAGATCTAACCATCATGAAGAAATGTACGTTATGTAAAGGAATCATATAACCGAATAGCACGAGTTAGGATGGAAGATACTAATGTATGTTTTTTTTATATTTTGCTAATTATTTTGTTTCTGCAACACAAAGGAAATTAACAAGGGTATTGGGGTGGATAATATGCATTACATTATTATGGTCCTTGGAAGGTAATATTTGTATTGTTTTTATATATTTGAACATTAACACTTTTAGGAAACTATGAATTTAAACTTCTGTCTTGCTTTAAGAGTTTAAAGGTTTTTTTTTTCCGGTTTTGGACATAGATAAGGAATTGGGCAGATTGAGGGTACAGTGACAACAAGATGTACCAAAGTTATTCTTGCATCCTACACAACCATGTTGATAATTTTCTTACAAAAATCAAATTACCAAGTGATGTCCCCCCTTCCATAGATGCATTAATGGGTCAGGTAAAAGTTTTTAACCTAATTAGCTTACAGCTAGTGCAAACAGACAAATTTACCCATATACCCTGGTGTGTACCAGTTAGTTATTCAGAATGAAATTGTTGACTTCAATTTTTTTGTGTGGATTTGACTGCAAATTTGACTAACGGGTCAAAACTGTAGTTTAATGGTCAAAAAAGAAGCTTTGACTGTTAAAAGTCAAACGGATCTGATAAATAAATCTTTAAATCATTTGAACTTTAGGTTTAACTAATCTAAATTTTTTCTCAGGTTGGAGGAGGGAATAATGAATACACGGATGCTGATATTGATGGAATTCGTGAAGAATGGTCGACTTTTGTGGCATCCTTTATTTACCGGTGAATGCTCGTATCGATGTTAATTAAATGTTAAACTTTGAAATATTGTGAAGAATGGTCGACTTTTGAATGTTTGTTAGTATGTTGAAATATTATATGAAATGGATTATTTTGCTATATATGAATTTTAACTTTATTATGAGACGCTAATTGTCATTATTTAATGTTGAGATTATAAATCTGTCAAAAACATTCTATTTTATAATACTTGAAACCATGACACGCAAACGCGTGTTGAAAAAAAGATGTCAATAATACTTGTCATAAATGCACGTCATAAAAAGATGACACAAATTTGCGTCATTGACATGGTCTTCCTTGACACGAGATATCGTGTCATCTACCCCTTTAGCGCGTCATTAAAGGACTATTTTCTAGTAGTGTAGCAAAATAATGATATTAGAATAAATTTATGACATATCAAATAGACTATAAATTGCTTAGGTATTAGGTTGTGTGTAGTGGGCAAGAAGTGGAGGGCGATTTTGGCTTGGAACCCCCCCCCCCCCGACGACAAATGGGGCGGGGGACTTTTTGTCGCATGTGCATGTTTGAAGAATATTATTACTCCCTCCGTCCCAATTTAAATGTCCAAGTTTGACTTTTCAAGTCTTTCTTTTGCAACTTTGGCCGTAAATATTTTTGTTCGTGTCATATAATATTTGATGAAAATTATATCAATGTAAAATACATTTAAAACCCAATCCATTCATATATTTTATATCAAGTATTATGTAATACAAACAAAAATATTGTCGGTCAAAGTTAAACAAGAAAGACCGAAAATGTCAAATTATGACATTTAAATTGGGACAGAGGAAGTATTATATTCTTTTGTGTGTGGTGTATATATATATAGAGAGAGAGAGAGAGCTACAACACCATTACACCTCTAAAACAAAACTCACTCTTTACTGACTGGACGTCACATGATGCAAATTGCTTCATTTTGTAGCCCGCTCCACTACATATAGCCTTATAAACATATATAATATATCAGAATTTTTAAAAGATTTCCGTGTCCCGACCAGACGCCCACATTGATCATCCTCAAGCCTCCCCTGAATATAATAAATTAGTCCAAATATCATTATCTTGTTAGTTACATATCGATCATTAGGCTTTGATGGTTGGGGGGCTAATTGATTGATCCATTGGCCCAACTTCACCTGATATTGCCAACGTGATTAGTTTCCACTTGTTTCTCTTGAACACATCACTTAACTTAATCATCACTTAATCATAACTCATCTTGATACTTTTAGTGTATTTGGTTATTTAAGATGATCATGATTTAGTTGAAAAAAAATCATAATAATTATTGATACGAATTAAAAGGTGTAAATACGTGCTATGTTCAACATATATATTGTGACTTTTATACTAAGAATGTTTGATACTAAGAATTATTTACTATTTCAAAGGATTAAGCCCTAGACCATCGCGTGCAACCCCCTTGGCAGAATTTGATAGGAATTTTGTCTAGTAATTGCAGCTAGGGTTTCAGTAACGACCATGATGCAATGGTGAAGAAACATGAAATGAATCCGGGTCGGATCCATGTCGATGTTCCCCGCCCTACCTCCACAAATGGCCAACTTGAATTATTAAATTAGTTGTTTTTGTTTATTTATCGAAGATTCCTAGCTAATTGCAAACTTGGATTTTATATATGTTGTGTTCCATGCTAGCTAGAAAAAGCAAACAGAATCGCGTTCGAAAAAAGAGGCCAGGTTGTTTTGTTCAATTTATTAAAACTTTTATATTTTTCGTAAATGAGCCAAGCAAGAAACAAAGGTTTGCACAATTTGATTCGGCTCGAATAATTAATTTTAATTTATTTTATATATAAATATATATGAACAAATATAAAAAATATAGACAACACACATAAAATCGCATAACTATATAAACAAATATAAAAAATATAGACAACACGCATAAAATCACATAAAATATAGGTATACAATTTTTTCAACCCTTTTGATTTTATCCTATTCTGTCAATTTGATAGTTTGATTCAAGTTTTCAGAATACTAAAATTTTGTTTAAATGTTCGTTATATCTCACTTCAAACTTGTTTTTTCCTAAAAATTTACAGCTTATTATGCATTTGTCTAAAAATTACTAATTTGTTTGTAAAATATATTATTTATAGCCTTCAATTTTTTTCAGTGAAAAAGATATAAATATATAAATAATGTTCGAAATCGGCCGATGTTTGATCGAGATTGAAAAATGCTCAGTTTGATTTTGATTCGTTTCGTTTTTTCTAGGTTCGAATTTCGGTTGTTCGGTTCGGTTGTAAACGAGCCAAACAACGAGCAAGCCTTCGCTCGGTTCAGCTCGTGAACAGCCCTACATATAACCATCCCGGCCTGTAGCAAAACCAGAGATCCCAAACCGTTTCACGGCCCTTCCAAAGAAATTTTCCTTGTTTTAATCATACAACTTTTCTTCGGTACATAATAAAGCGTAATCAAGATGGTTTAATTTGAAAGCTAGTTGATGTGAATGGAAAACTAATTAATCTGGTATATATATTATGCATAAATATGAAAAAGTATGTAAGTACATCTGGAAATAAAGATAAATAAACATGTTCATGAGCTAGATAGAGACTCAGGTGATTCGGAGACGTTGTTATCGGATTTCTTGAGCTCAGAGTCGACCTTGTCTTCCACCTCCTTCCTTATCTTTCCTTGTTCTTGTTTATTTTCTTCAATATCTTCTTCAATCTTTTCCCTCTGCATGCATATATGCCACATTAATTAAACAACTTCAAATCATTTAGAAAGACTAATTAATTAACTAATAAGATTATGATCATATATATATATATATCAACCGACGTACGTACGTCTTGTAGAGTATGGGTAGGTGGCTGCTTAAGACCATGAACGGCAGCGCGGTTGGGAGTCTTTCCTGCAAACAGTCGGCTCCATCTTACGTGGCGGAGAGCTACTGCTGTTATCCTCATCATCCTTAATTATTTTACAAATACTAATAATGTTGTGGCTGTTCATGTTTTTATCTCATCTGGTGATCGATAAAGTGATGATGATGATGATGATGAGTAAGGGTTCGATCTCCAGATGGCCAGCATGCAATGCTACCACGTGGACACGTGTCCACGCATGCATAACCTAACCTGTACAGTGTACCTTATCATTATCCATTAATCAACTATCAAAAATAAATTTTATATATATATATATATATATATATTGTAATGCGACATATATCTATGTGGTCTTGAAGAATGGAAGCTAACAAAGAGAAAAGAGAGCAACAGGAGAAGAATAATAATAATAGTGATGTTAAGATGAAGAATAATATTATTAAGAAAGATGATGATCATGATCATGTGATGATGGAGAAGGTGATACGAGAAAGTATCATTGGTGATGATAGTAATAATAATAAGGCAACTCATCCTAACGATATTCTAGTCTACTCTCGTTCCGTTGACAAAGTTGATTCGTCTCTCGAGTGACTTGACTAAGACTTTACTTGTATTGTAAATTTTGGTTTCGTGCAAATAAAAAGGACAGCCGTACTTTACGTACATGCGTTCCACTTCAATTAAATCGACTTAATTCACATGACCTAATTCTAATTTGCTTCATAAAATAACTTGAAGTGGTTGTGGTTGATCTTTATGTATCTTTAGGGCAGTTAGATCGATAGTCATAAGTTTCAATCTTCTTTCTTTAATAGTTATTACTTATATAAGCTTAAAAAAGCTAGCGTAATTATTCTCTAGTCATAAGTTAATTTCACGCGTTGCAACTTCACGGATTAACTAGTTGACATAGATTAACTAGTTGACATATGTACATAGCCAACAAGCTAATTATAACGTATCTTCCATTCTACTATAGTTGCAAAAGAAGCTAAATAACGTATATATCTTCTATTATGCTATACTTGCAAAATATTAGGTTTCTAAGATTACATAAATATAGAACAAATATTTCTTGTCATGTAGTTCAAGTGACACACCCGGTGCTAAGTAACAACTTGTTGCACAAAGAGTACTGGATAGCTCGAATTAACTTTGACCCGTATAAATGATTCGTTTATAATTTGTAAGATGCATTTCTTTTAATAATTCTGATTCATACAATTTCTTAACAATTTGATTCATAATACTGAAAATATTCTAACCTACGAGTTATCCAAAATATATATATATATATAAAATATCAACCAATTATCTGAAATCCCAATTTCCGATAATGCCCTTATAACTTCAGTTACTTTTAACACTTGTTCGTATGTCAAAATCGAGACCAAAAAGTGTTCTATCAATTTGTAACTTCAAATTATTCTGGATTTGCAAATACTCATCAATGGAAAATCCTAGAATCAGTTTGTAACATTCATATTAACCAATTAGTATGATAATTAGTTCGACCACGTCAACTTATTCAACTGTATCATACACAGGGTGCATAAAATATTTTATACTAAACACAAACTTTTGTAAATCGTCATAAAACTTAATGAAATAATCATCTTCTAAAGAGGGTTTATATAGTATATATAGATATCTAATTATCTATATAATTGCCTACCATAAAATCCTACGTGTCACTCTCAGGTTGTTCCCCCATTCTCTAAAGCCACCAGATTGCTTGATTTCTAAATGGAGGCTTTTCATGCATTTAACCCGAAATCGTGGGTATGGGTCTCACCAAACCCGGATAGTATATTTAAAGGTTATAACATCTCATATATTTATGAAACTGTTTCATAATCAAACAATAATTTTTGCAGGTCATGGGTCTCACCAAACCCAGATAACTCCTAAACGGGTTATAACATCTCATTTATTTGTGAAATAACCTCTTAACCATTAAAGAATAATTTTCATGGGTTATGGGTCTTACCAAACCCTAATAACCCTCAAATAGGTTATAAGATCTCATTTATTGGTAAACACTTTCGTCATTAAACCCTAATTTAATCTATCTCTTTTACATGTTCTCTGTTGCTGTTCATCTTCATCGCCGGTTAACTTCCGATACTACCCACCATTGTCAACAACATTAAAGCCCCCTTTTTCATTAGACAAATATTTGTGTTCATGTTTGTTCATTTAAAAAATCAACATGCTCGTGTCCGTTTATGTTTGTTCGTTATAAATCTAAAAACCTACACATCTCAATTGAGAAAACTTAACCGCTAAAAAATATAATAACAAACTAATATATATGTATTAAATTAAAACAAAACTACGTTAAATAAAATATATCATCATAATATCAAAACGACTAAAACGAAAACTTAAATAAACCCCCGTAACACGTGAGGATTAAACTAGTAGATATATATAGACGTATAATAGACAAGTTACTTCTACCAAACACATAAAATCTTTTTAACACGTCTTAAAATTTAATGAAAATTTTCATCTTCTAAAGAGATGGTTATATAGACTAGAGACATAATATATTAAATTATATAATTGTAGTGTGAAATTTTCGGGTGTGCTATTTTATATACAACCAAACTAAGAGTAATATATTTTGTACTTTGTAACATGTAAATAACATAAAATTAGTAAGGAACAAGTTTATATGTATCCTATACACATTGAAAATATTATATATACCCAATCAAAATATATCATAAAGACTCAACTTTAATTCCTTTAATGGTATATATGATGTTACGAATATATTTTATATTTTTAGTGTTTGTAAGGTATATATGAAATTGTTTTGCATTGCTTAAGAGTAAATACATAAATACAACAACTCCATGTTTTGTCAATTGAGATTTTGCACGGATCTCTAGAAAGTCCGATTAAAAAATAAATACATATTGTTTTACATAAATGATAAAGTAAAAACTAAGACACCAATTTGTAGACCCTCAAGGTTCAAAAAGAGAAAATATAACCAAATAAAAGAAACCTTTTTTTTTACTTATATATGTTTAACTTTGCACTTCAAAGAATTTAAAACCACATCGTACTTATAGGAGGCAAACAACATAACATTAGCGACTACTTCACCAGGTAATGTGTGAGAAGAACAATTTAAAGGGTTGCTCTTTAAATAGTGAATCCTGATAATAATAATTCTTACTTTTTAAACTGGTCGTCTTTGACGGTTGATTCCTTTTCTAACTCACAACTCACACATGTCGATTTCAATTAAGTCAATTTCTTACTCCAATCGGTTCTTAGCGGAAAAGACTAAATATGTGACAAACCCTAAACGTAAATGACGAATCCTGTAATTAAATTAAGATTAAGATTAAAGACGATATGTGTAAATTTTACATAAGTTAAGGACGAAAGTGTAATTTAGTCAAAAGCAAAAGTATATATATATATATATATATATATATATATATATATATATATATATATATATATAATTAGCTTATATCCTGTGTTACACACGGGTTGAAAAAATTATATTTTAAGTATATTCATAGTATGATGTATATAACTTATAATTATATTTCTTTATAAGAAATATGTGATCTTGCAGCACATATTTCTACATATATTTCTTTATTTGCTATTTAAATAGGTATGTTTCACAATTTGACAAACATTTAAAATAAAGATTAATCCACTAAACAAATTATAGTATTATTAAATATATTATTTTAGGTATGTATCAAAAAAAGCAAGAAGTAGGTGTCTTTGTAAGAGTGTTGCATATTTGTTTGATGAAAAGTTTGAAAATATGTATATGTATATGTATCAATAGTTGACTACACACTCAAATTTTGAAAAGACAAAAAAGTAAAAAGTTAGATTTTTACAGATTTTTTGTCCTCTATATATTAGATCAAAGAAGTAATTTTAAGTAAGACTGAAAGATGAAGAAAATGTGAAACCTCTTGGATAGAAACTTTAATACCACTTTGATGCAAAGTCTTGAAATATACAAAATTTGACTTTTAGTATGGAAATGATATATAAGTTAAAAGCTTCTAATCGATTTCAAAATTTGTACAAAGTTTTAAAAAGTTGAAACGTTTTTGTTGTTATATAGTAGTTTTGTCATGTGATACACAAGTTGATAAAACAATTTGTAAAACATTTTACAAAACAATAATCAATATACTTACATATACATGAAGTTTACAAATATTTGATTACTTTTCAACATATAGCACTTATCCCAAAAGACAAAGCATTCACCTACAAATAATATTTAATTATAATAAGAATGAAAAACCTTTGTGAGCAACAATAATTAAATATAACAGACTTGACCATTCGACTCCGGAATTGGTCCATTCGACTTGGTGGCGGGCCAGACTTGACCATTCTGTTTTAACCATCATGCTTTGACCAGCACAAAAAAATAAATTTCTGACCTGAACTCGAGTCACCAAAGCAAACCCGCCAGACCTATCAAAGTAGTATACATGATTAAAATAATTACCAGACCATCTATGTTTGACATCTAAATCCCCAAAACACATATAATCAATCAGTATACATTATCAAAAAAGAAAAAGAAAGAGAAAAAAGAAATATCCATCAAACATAATAATATATAACACAAGCTACAACAAAAAAGAGTGAAACATGTGAGGAGAGGACCGAAGTACTGAACATATGAGGATCAAAATGAAGTCTTACGTGCATTCAATTTGAGTTTATAATTGCAGACGGGTTAGAAAATGAGCATATATTATTTGCAACAGGTGTATTCTCATATGTTGTTTACTCTTCTTGTCTTTAACAAACGATGCCACCCTTCTGAATATATATTCAATAAAACAAAGAATCAATATAATTTCCATTTCCATTTGTTCTATAATGCATGATCACGCTATTGAATGATAAAATTTAAAGATCACCAAATAAAGAAACCACAATAGTAGAATGTACCAATAAAGAATCATCATCAATGTTGTTAACTAAATATTAACTGTTTTAATGACAAAAACCAAGATGCAACCCTTCTGTAACCCATTCTTTGTGACATGTAACAAAAATTCATCTTAACACCAAATCAGTTTTCCCACTTTAATTCTTGCCCCGCATGTATTTCGTAACAAAAACCAAGATTTTCGCCCTTACTAATGCCTTTTGACTCTTATCTAAATCAAACTATCAATTTGTGAATCTTACTGAACACAAACCTTTGAATCTTAACCTACAAATTCCAAATTCCCCAATTGTCCCCTTCGTTGAATTAAACAAAATCTGATCAACTCATACCGAACTTTATTTATAGAGCTCGAGTTCAGCTCGTGATTAATTTTCAAAATCGAGACTGGCTCATTTATTGTTTAGTTATTAATTATTTAATATGCATTTTAGAAAACTATCATCATTTATACATAAAATAATCTCTTAAGAACATATCTACCATTTCCATCCGACCAAATGCAAGTGACCAGGATTCTACATGAACCAGTTTGACTGTCTACAAATAATTAACAAACACATAAAAGCCTGCACAATTATTAAAAATAATACAAATACAAAATATATGATAAAATTATATAATACCAACCATGCTTGCTCCATTACACCGCCTACATGTATCGGCCTGTGTTCCAAGAATAAACACCACTTTCACATGTCAATAGTCACAATAAGATTAATGAAAACATGATTCAGAAAAAGAAAATAAAATTTAAAGCGGAGGCAAGATAATGGTAACTTCGAATTAATTAGATATGCAGATGAATAGTCCTCTTCTCTAAGTAGCATGCATAATATCCGCATCAGAAATCTCTATATCAAAATGTATTTAATCATCTGCGTGAACATCAACCAGTTTCTCATCCAATTATGTACCTGTTTAGATTTAACCCGGTTTCAGTTAAGTGTATGCAGCAAATTATAGAATGACAAAAGTACCCCTTACATCAATATTACAATAAAAAACATAAATAATAGAAAAATTAATATAAATATTAGTTTACACTTCAGTTTATATGTTAACTTATTACAACCAATAGTCTAATGCAACAGAAAACCGAACCGACTAAGAAAAGAAATATAGTTTAAAAACATGATATTGTGACCACTTACCGGCAAGCGACATAAACACAAGCAGCTGCAACTTGGTTTGTTCTACATCCTCTTGTAAACCCACGCTCAACTGCCATCTACAACTATAAACAAATTAAAAACTACCACAATCTAAATAAGCATATAGCATATGTAAGTCAATAATATAAAGAAATAAAAACAAACCCGATAATATCTAGTAGCATGATCAACATCACTCATCCCACAGTTATTTATCAGGTCATAAATTACAACATTCCCTGCAATACAAGATAAAATTGTTATACACAACGGCAACGACAACGACAAACATAAACACAATGTACCTTTATTTAAGGTCCTTTCGAGTGACTCAGTAGAAGCATGTGCTTATCTAACAACATTGCCTGAAGCACGAGCCTGCATTTATATATTCATTAGATATACCACCAAAATAAAAAGTAAAAACAAAGTATGTTCTAAACCCACGGACATTCCCAGCAGAATCTTTAAAAAATTCGGTATCTTCTGTGAAAACATATTACTTTTCCACACTCAACACAGCATCTGATGAAATGAAAGTAAAAAAATGAAATCATCACTTAAAATGAAAAATATACTGGGAATGGAATACTTACACGCTACCGGTTTGAGGATCGAAATGTGTCTGAGGCCACCTAAACCCTAATTAACATCAGAAATTGCAATTAAAAATAACATTGCTTACCTTCAACACAAGTATAATCGAAATATTATGTACAAATTCAGATTGTGGGTAAACAAAACCATAAATTACCTGCAAATAGTTTTTGTCTTCTGACATATTTGAACCCTAGACATTTGAAACAAACTGCAGAATAATGGAGAGAGAAAATAAACACGGGATGTCAAATCCGGCAGCGACGCAATGAGGTTGTCGGGTCTGAAATCTGATTTTTAACTATACCCGGTTAAGGGTAGAAGAATAGGAGGAGATGAAGAAGAAGATTGAGATAGAAGTTGTGTTTGAAGCAAGTGAGAGACTCGATACATTGCATTGGAGAAAGTAATCATATCTGAATTTCATTTGAAATTTGAAATAGAGAGAGAAAGAAAAGAGAGAGCTTTATCATAAATCTTCTTCAGGAAGATTCAAGGGAAATGGGAGACGTGGACTTACATATGATGAACACGATAATAAATAAAACCAGGTGATGACACGTGTCCCAAATGCATATGGTGGTGACACGTGTTAGAACCTGTTTTCTTTTATTATATACAGAGATAAAGATGGGCAGGGTAATAAAATGAGAAGTGTGAAAAGCCATAAATAATTGGCATGTGTTAAGTGGGGACCAAAAGAAAAAGGGAATAGAGGTAATTGTACACATTTTCTCTCTCCACATGCAAGACACATGTTAATACCTCCATCATTTTAGAACGTCTATAACTTTTTCGTTTGATATTTTTTTTAAAAAAAATTTCATCATAATAACAAGCGTTTTTTATCTTTAATATGAGTATGCTTTTTGTTATATAAACTTTAAAAAAAAATTTACGTTGTTGTGTCTTTTCGTACACCATTGTGTCTTTTCGCCCACCATTGTGTCTTTTCGCTTATCATTGTGTCTTTTTTCGTCATTGTGTCTTTTCGCACACCATTGTGTCTTTTCGCTTATCAATGTGTTATTTTTCGTCATTGCGTCTTTTTCGCACACCATTGTGTCTTTTCGCTTATCATTGTGTCTTTTTTCGTCATTGTGTCTTTTCGCACATCATTGTGTCTTTTCGCACATCATTGTGTCTTTTTGCACGCCATTATGTCTTTTCGCACACCATTGTCACACCCCAACCTACGGCCGAAATGCCGGGGCGCAAACTGATTGTCACAGCTTTCAATGTTACTATCATGCACAATATAAGTTTCAATATCTATTTAATAATCTATCTATCTATCTATTCTAATAAAAGCTTACCATTTTTGCCACTTGTCAATACCATAGCTCTCCTCACCTTTTTTTCAACCAGCTTTCATATATGGTCAATATCTTCTAAGTCATTTCAGTATATGAAATTAAAATTATAGGTTTATTCCAATTAAATCCATTACTACATGTTATAAGTATTCTCCATATGGATTGACAATAGACGATTAGTGAATTTTGAAGTGTTAATTAAAGCGTTTATTATGGTTTATATTCAAAATAATAAACAATAAGCATTCGATTCATAATATATGGAATGAGAACAATCGACTTGGACTAAATCCTGATAACGTCAGCGGCTAAGGCTTAACCTTTAATACCTAAAAATACATATGATTTTAAAACTAAAAGTTTTCGGGTTGAACCAAAATCTAGAATTCGGACCCAAGTACCAACCCGAATTACTTCGGTTCAGGTTAGTATTTTCTTGGGTTCGAGTTTCTTGAGTCGGGTTATAAGTTTGGGTTCAGGTACGGGTTTTGTTGATTGGGTTTCATGTAACGGGTAAAAGTGACAGCCCTACTTTCAACGATTATAAATAAGAATTACTACCTTCACTTTATGCAACTTTAAATCTTCTAATATTATTCTAACTCAGAATAATCACTATTATTTGAACATGGTTTTAATTTTAGTATGTATTTTTCATTTTCCTGGCAATTACATTCATATGAAATAAAAAATCATTTTGTTTTTTTTTAATTTTCGGTTTTTATGTTGCTTAATTATACAATTTTTAATTATAAAATATAAAGTCAATTAAAAACTTGTCATACACAGAATATTAATTAATGACAACAAATTTATCATGATCATTCAATTTCAAATTGTAAAAATTTTAAGGATGATTAAATCATCAAAGTTCAGGTATATGGTTTTTGGGATAATCATGTTTTTTTTATAAACATGAGCAGATGTTTTCAAATGACATCATATTAATTGATTAAAAGCTATGATACTTTATGTGTAAGAATATTTTGTTTATTAGTACCATGGATATATATTATCATTTATCTAGAGTTGTTATATACTTAGAGAACTTTTTTTATCACACGGACAACTATATATGGCTATATCAAGAGTTATAAACAGGCCTATATGTTACTTTATTAAGAGTTACAAGCAGACATGAACTAAAGATTTTGATTTTTGATAAACAGTGTATACCTGCTAATACAATCACAAATGTAGTGTAAAAGGAAGTTTTTACCTATTTGTAACATATTTGTGTAATCTTAGTCATGTGATTTCTGTAATTTTAATTTAATTGTAATTGTATTAACAATATATGATCAATTTGTTGACCGTATTTCACTTAATGGTCAAAGTTTAATTTTTCAACAATTACCCGTGTAATACACGAGCCTCAAACTAGTTTCAAATAATTCAAGTACATCAAATTTATAAATAAACAATTACATTAAACATCCAAAATTAAGTTCTTGTATCTTTTCTCTAACATACATCCTAAGTTGCTTCAAACAATCTTGACAATCACGTCACACGATAACCTGCATATGCGTTGAAAATAATATAGTTTGTCAACACAAGGTTGAGTGAGCAACACGCCCGTTTAAATGTACATATAGTATATAACAAAAATATGTAGTTGCAACAAGTCATATGAGAATAACAAATTAACCAAATGAGCAAGTATAACTGAGATGTCGAGAAGCACAAAGGCTAACGACTGGCGTATGATCATACTAGACTGAGATTATGTTGGACCTCTCCGAATGCGGAAGCATACAAAGCAAATAAGCACATAAACAAGTAATGTATAAGTTGTTAACACATAAGACAAAGTTGCAGTTTTGTGTATAAGTATATTTACGCATATGTCCCCAAAACATTGAAAGCGGTAAAATAGGGTAATGTGGTACTCACCTCAACAGACGAGAAAACAGGAAAACAATATAATAAGATTGTGGATGATGGTCAAGTTCTTCGAGAAATACTGACGAGATGTCCTAGTAGCGAATAATTGCGGAAACTAATATAAATAAGTGACTAGATAAAGATTCGGAAATTTTAATTATCAAGTATAATCATACAAAAGCTATTTATTATTTTTTTATTTCTTTGAATTACAGCTTTTATTTATCAAGATTATAATATAGTGTTATATAAAATAGATAAAGATACTTAATTACATATTTATAAAGTTTTCATAGTCTATATAAAGAGATTCGTTTTAAATGTTTATTTTAAACTAATAATACGTTTTTTATAAAGCTTTATTTTATATTAATATTGTAAATAAAAATGATATAAAATACAATCTTTTATAAAATACGTAAGCTCTATTTCTTTTTTTTTAACATGTGAATTAACAAAATTATATTATGTATTCTAAACTAAAACCTCATTAAATATTGTATTTATGGTTTTTAACCAAAATTCGAAAAATAGCTAGTAACGGTGTCGGCTTTGTAAAAGAAATAATAATGATTTACTTATTGTTTACTAACATATATATTTTAAATAATTTAAAATAGCAAAATTTGCCAAAAATAAACAAAAGGGGTGTGGCTGGGGTTGGCACTCCACACCCATGGAACAAACCAACTGTGGTAGCCTGCCCACTGGTTATAACTTACAAAAGCTTTTCTATAAACAAACAGGGAAACGACCAGACTTCAATATAAAACCCTAACAACATCAATC
This sequence comes from Bidens hawaiensis, assembly GCF_021521415.1. Lineage (NCBI taxonomy): Eukaryota > Viridiplantae > Streptophyta > Magnoliopsida > Asterales > Asteraceae > Bidens > Bidens hawaiensis. Next base: position 5,598 of record NW_027501466.1, on the reverse strand, counting down.
GGTTAATCCTATTGATGTTGGTTTGATTATTGTTAGGGTTTTCATTAGAGGTATAGCGACGAACATGTTACAGTAATCAATTACCTCAATTAATGATCGAAGATATGCTAATTACGATGAACACGACGCCGGCCAACTGGGTTAAAGAATGGGCTGAAGAACGACGATGTTGATTCAATTAAATAAGAGGGTTATGACGGCTAGAGGGTTGTTATCATTACTGCAAGGTTAATTGAGTTTTTATACACAATAACTTGATTAACAAGCTCGAATTAAGGCCGGCTCAAACGAAATAGGTAAAACGAATCAACGAGATTGAGTTAACACAATTAGCTTGTCGGTTAGGCAGCATATGGTAAGAATAACAATATCATTGATTTAATTTCTATAAAAGTGGCGAGGATTATGGTGCAAGATATAATCTGGTTAACTGGGTTCGTTCAACGGGTCAACAGGAACGGGTTTGGGTCTTGGGAATGGGTTAACGGGTTAGAATGATAAGAATGGTAATATTTGCAACCTAGTCCTTAGGGTTTAAGGATGAAAGTGTAAAGAGATAAAAGTTTAAGTTTGGACTAAAATTGTAATATATTTAAAGTTATATATATATATATATATATATATATATATATATATATTAAATAAACAATTATAATAATTAAATATCTCGATAAACTTATCAAAAATAACCCGAACATTGAAACGGGTCGGGTAATGATTAATGCATATTATGGAAAACCGAGTTGTTACAACCATTGTGTTTTTTTCCGTCATTATGTCTTTTCGGATACCATTGTGTCTTTTCGCACACCATTGTGTTTTTTCTCTTATCATTGTGTTTTTTTTCGTCATTGTGTCTTTTCGCACACCATTGTGTCTTTTCGCTTCTCATTGTGTATTTTTTCGTCATTGTGTTTTTTCGTCATTGTTTCTTTCAACTCGTCATTATGTTTTTTTAAATACTAATACCACCGTTGTGTAATAATAATATGTAAAAATATTGATAAAATAACAAATTATCTAATACATAAAACACAATGATTAATACATGTTGTTACATAAAAACTTGAAACGTAAAACACAATGGTGAATACGTATAACACAATGACCTAAAACGTAAGACACAATGGTGAATACGTATAACACAATGACCTAAAACGTAAGACACAATGGTGAATATATATATATAACACAATAACTTAAAACGTAAAACACAATGGAAACAACATATTACACAATGACTTGAACGTAATATACAATGAACGCAATACTATTTTTTTCAAATTAAATGAATCTGTCATGTGTCAATCCGAATAAGAGACAATGAACGTATTATACAATGACTAAAAGTTAATGACGAACAAAACGACACAATGACGTAATCTTTGTTTTAGTTTTTGTCTTTAATATGAGTACCAATTGAAAAATATAATGATCAAAATCTATAATACAATTCATATGAAAACTCAACTAAAAGACACAATAAACAAAAAAAAACACAATTAAAAAAACTCATTAATTTTTTTTATTTTTATATAATAATATGATACTCATATTAAATATAAAAAAAGCTTATTATTATGGTGAATTTTTTTTAAAAAAATAATGTCGCATGAAAAAGTTATGGACATTTTAAAATGATGGGGAAATTGACATGCGTCTTGCATGTGGAGAGAGAAAGTCAACAAAGATGAGTTATTACCTTTATGCCATTTCTATCAATTTTTATTTATTAAATTAATCTCAGCCATTAATATCTAAGATCAATGGACTAGATTCCTTCTCACCCTTCTCATTTTTATTGTCCTTTGTATTTTAACTTTACCCTATATCCTATATATAATATCAGGATGTTTACTTGCTCCTGAGTTTATTTGTTTCGCAAGACAAGTCAAGGTTTGTTGTGTTCGTACGGTGATCGGGAAAGAATGACGGCTGACAGAGAAGACGAGAAGAATAACTCACGACCTCTTGATGAAGACGATATTGCTCTCTTCAAGACTTTTGTCAGTTTTCTTCTTTATATAACTTTTCCTTTCTTCATTATTATTATTATTATTATGGATGCATCACTGCTATATGTTACATCTTAGTAATTGTTTTGGACTTCTTAATTGGGTCATGATGATGCATGTTCTATAAATAATATTAATTATACTAGACTGGATCATGAGTAACTAATATCATAAAGCTACATGCTTTTTAGATGATCCTTTTTGCACAACGTGGACTTCTTTAAGAACGTTGACCGTTAACTATAGAGCAATGGTGTCATGTTTTTGTTATTTGAATTAATCTAGAGAAATTGTACTCTTCACTAAATGCCACCGATGAATGGTCGATCATGCAGGGACTGGGGGCTTATTCTACTAGCATCAAGAACGCGGAAAAGGATGTGAAAGAAATGTCCAAAAGGATCACTGATTTATGCGGTATGTTTATGTTTGTGACATTTTCTTTTTACTGCTGAGCTTTATGTCATAATGTATTAAGTTTGTTATATTTAGTTTCTATGTTTTGTTTAAAAGTTCTATGCTTCCTTTCGGGCTATATTTGTTCAATAAGTTTTCTCATTACATTTGACAGTTAATCTCATTATTAATTATTACATATCATCTTTATTAAGTATGCCGGTGAAAGTTTATAAAGTACTTCGCTTCAATTTTTAGAACCTAGTTAAGAAATGAATTACATGTGGATATTATTGGTCAAATGGGATGCCTAGATTTGTTGTCCTGAATTTAATTTTGTCTCTTTATATGTGACAGGTATCAAGGAATTGGACACCAGTTTAGTTGCACCGAGCCAATGGGATCTTGTTTCTGATAACACGATCTATTAATACGTTATGTTAACACGTTTTAAACAAAAAATCAAACATTGATATATAACACGTTTCAATTCGACTTAACCTAATACAAAACTACATTTAAGTGGTTTAACATATCAAATAAATGTGCCTAAAAAAACATCTAATTACAATTTAGAAAATACCTACGAAAATAGATATAATTTAAAATCAAATCAACATCAAATTAAATTAATACGTTCTAATACGTTATAATATGTTCTAACCGAATCACAATTACTAGCCAACTATACGTTCTAATACGTTCTAAATAGAAAAAAACAACAATCCTATCCACGATTTGCTATTAAAATACATAATTTGAAGTCTAATCGAATCACAATTAGTTGACAACTACAAAACACAATATCGATCATAAATTCAACAGAAAAATAACCTAAAAATCGAAAAAATTAATTTATCGGCCGATTAAACCTACAGTATATAGCTAAATAAATAAAAATTGATTAGAATTAAACCTAGAACTACTTATTTTGATGATCATAATACATGACGTTAAAATCAACGAAGGCCGTCAAAGTTAATCGAATAAGAAAAATCGTCAATTGTTAAGCAGTTTTTGGATACGTGATCAAATAGAATAAAACAGGGTGTATGCAAAACGGCTTAATATACTGGCGCGATTAACTTTTAAAAGTAATGTAAAAAGACAAAAACACTCTTCTGTTAATTTACGTGATCAAATTAATCAAATTGGTAATCAACGATAGGAACCCTCGCGTACGTAATGTACGACAACCAATTTTTGTATTGGATCATTTATCATTATTATTACTTAGAATATTTGTTATTATTATTATTATATTATCAAACTTACTAGTTTTGTTATTAAAGTTATTACATATATAATCACTAATTTATGATTTTTAATCATATTATTATTATTGTTATTTATTAGTAGGTTTTTATACTAACATGTATATTTTACAAAATTTTCATCGTATTCATAACCCTCTATTTGAGATAGAGGATTTCACATGTTCTGCCACCTAACACCTTCGATAACATGAACAACTACTTAGATGATAAGGACCGTCGCTTGAAAGGGTTGCCGAGGTGTCTCCTTAAAATCACTTAAAATAGAGACAGCCACCTAAAAACACTTTTTTACAAACCAATCATTCTAGCAAAAAAATTCTTTACATGCATTCCACTTCAATTAAAGCGGCTTGATTTACAACTAATTGCAATTTATTTCATAAAATAACTTGCTTGAGCGTTTGAAAGGCTTCGCACAACAATTGCTTGAGCGTTTGAAAGGCTTCTTCTTGCTTAGAGCCCCAAATATACGGTTTGCCTTTGTGCGTTAAAGCTGTTAAAGGCAAGGCGATTTTTGAGAAGTTCGAAATGAATCGCCGGTAGTAACCAGCTAAGCCCAAAAAGGAACGGATTTCGGTAGGAGTGGTCGGTGCAATCCAGTTCTTGATTGCTTCAATTTTGGATGGGTCGACATGAATACCCATCTTGTTTACAACATGACCAAGAAACTGTACTTCATCAGACCAAAACTCACACTTGGAGAGTTTGGCATAGAGTTGTTCGGTTCGAAGCTTTTGCAACACCAACAGAAGATGTTGTTCATGCTCGGCCTTGGTTTTGGAATATACCAGAACGTCATCGATAAACACGATCACGAATTGGTCCAAGAAAGGCCTACACACCCGGTTCATTAGATCCATGAAGACAGCGGGGGCGTTGGTTAAACCGAAGGGCATGACCAAGAATTCAAAATGACCGTAGCGGGTTCGAAAGGCAGTTTTGGGAATATCCTCTTCGCGGATACGCAACTGGTGATAGCCAGAACGAAGATCGATTTTGGAGAAACAAGAGGCACCTTGGAGTTGGTCAAAGAGGTCTTCAATACGCGGTAAGGGATACCGGTTCTTAATGGTGAGCTTGTTCAGCTCGCGGTAATCGATACACATGCGAAACGAACCGTCTTTCTTTTTAACGAACAACACCGGAGCACCCCAAGGCGAAGAGCTAGGGCGAATGAATCCTTTATCGGTCAACTCTTGAAGTTGACTTGCTAATTCTTGCATTTCAGCGGGTGCAAGTCGATAAGGAGATTTGGCTACGGGGGATGCACCAGGGACAAGATCAACACGAAACTCGACTTACCGAGCGGGAGGTAAACCAGAAAGATCATCGAGGAAGACTTCAGGAAAGTCACGCACGATGGGAATTTCAGAAAGTTTCTTCTTTCCTTCATCGGGTTTGACCACATGAGCTAAGAACGCGACACATTTCTTCCGCAAAAGTCTTCGGGCTTCAGAGCATGACATAAGTTTAAGACCGTTAGATGGTTTCTCGCCGTAGATATGAAGATCTTGACCATTTTCCCGAGGAATGCGAATCAACTTCTTGGCGCAGATTACTTCGGCGCGATTTTGCGAGAGCCAGTCCATTCCAATAATCACATCAAAACTTCCAAGAGGCATGGGAATGAGGTCGATTAGAAAATCATGTTCATTAAGGTTAAGCGTGCAATCTTTGATCATGGAGTTTATTAAAATAGTTTCACCATTAGCCAATTCAACTGAAAAGTTTTCGTTTAAGTTTACTCGCGGTCGCGCAAGTTTTTGTTCAAATGCGCGAGAAATAAAACTTCTATCGGCGCCAGTATCAAAAAGTATAGATGCATATTGTCCGTTAAGTAAAAATGTACCATTAACCACGTCATTATTCGCTTGCGCTTGGTGCGCGGTTATATTAAAAGCTCGTCCGCG
>NW_027501465.1:0-29649 GCF_021521415.1 Bidens hawaiensis | reverse complement strand
CCATGATAAATCCTTTCTAATTAGCCTACTAGTCTTTTCATTTTTACTATTTTATTATCTATTTATCAACTCAAGTAAACTCTTCCATCGTAATAAATAATATATTAAATGTTATTATTCAAAATTTTGGGATGTTACATCTTTTGCAAAGAATCTCACCATAGACTTTTATTGTTTCATTCCGATATGTAAATTGATTAATTAAAATAACAAAACCTTTTAATTTATGTAGGGTTAACTTATGCAACTCTCAAAGTATGTATGTTTTAAATTATGTAGGATTGAAATTTTATGTTTATATTTAAATATATAACACACAAATAATAACTTTAATATATATATATATATATATATATATATATATAACAATACAAGGCCTCCGTACAGTATAAAATGAAATTAGTGGTGCCTATCATCATTGCGATGCCGATGGTTGAAAATTTTTTATGTGCCACAAGGAGGTGGATGCCTGTCAAAATCAGGATTTCTTCGTGGTCCACCCATTGATTTTTAGTAGCTGAGAGCACGCTCAGTGGTATTGGTGACATGTTTGAATAGGCTAGTGGTTGGCCCTTGCTTTGATCTCTTCCAAAGAAATTACACGAGGATTGTTGTCTAGAGAAAGCGTTAAAAATTTGAGATGTTGGGGTATGCTCCTCAAGGTTTGAATTTGAATGTTTCCAAACGTTTTCAAAGAGTGAATTTTGGGATTGGTCAAAATCTATTGTGGCGTAACTTCGGGATATTGATCATTAATGATTCTCTATATCGTCTCCATGTAATTATTAAATAGGTTTTGGACACAAGAGGTCCTCACTTTTCCGTCCACTAAGACACCACCTCTTCTCATGTTCCTCCTTCATGCCCGTTGAGGTTGGTTTTGTTTCGGCCCCAAGTCAACCTAAAACATCCTAGGAAAATCCCACATCGGCCATGGACAAAAGAGATCCTTAGTTCATAAGTAAATGTCCCGCCTCTTAAATCACCAACGTGTTATTGGGCTTAATGGTAGTGGACGAGAGGAGAGCTCCACAGTTAGCCGTGCTCAGGTGGGAGTAGTAGCAGGATGGGTGACCTCCTGGGAAGTCTCCACCTAGACAACCAAAAACAAATTTATGAGCTCTGCATGGGCAGCGTGGACAATATTGGTGGTGCGAGGGACCGGATGTTACAAGTGGTATCAAAGCCACTCTTGTGACGTTCGGTATGGTGGGGCAAACCTCATCACATACGGTGAGTCCCCGGGGGTGTCGTGAGGTGCACCTTAGGAAAATCTCACATCCTGGATGGGATGGTGGGGCAAACCTCATCGAGGACGATGAGTCCAAATAGGGGGGAGGGGGTGTTTTTAACATCCTAGGAAAATTCCACATCGGTCGCGGACAAGAGAGATCATTGGTTCATAAGTAAATGTCCTGCCTCTTAAATCATCAACGTGTTTTGGGCTTAATGGTAGTGGACGAGAGGATAGCTCCACAGTCAAGTGTGTTTAGGTGGGAGTAGTAGCAGGATGGGTGACCTCCTGGGAAGTCTCCACCTGGGAAACCAAAAACAAATCTGTGAGCTCTTCGTGGGCAAAGCGAACAATATTGGTGGTGCGAGGGGCCGAATGTTACACAATCAGATCTATTTGTAGACATGAAGGATATTGTAAACGCTCTCTTTCATGAATCATCCCTAACATTTGAAATATCATGTTCCGAAGTGACTCAAAATTTAGGGAATAAGTTTTAGGAGCCGTTTCCTTAAATTACCCCGCTTCGTTAACGATAAGACCATACCTATCCATCCACAATAATATTAAAAATATTATAAGTTCTTTTATATAAAATAAAAATATGTTAGGTTTAATTATAAAAGCGTGTAAAAACCAAAAGTTGGGATCTCCCCCATCATCTCGATAGCCGTGTGGTTGTACTGTCTCACATCTAGCGTTAATAATGTAAACACCGATTCAAGACAAATACCAATCCATGTAGTTGTCACCAACACCGGGTACTTGTATGTCCTCCCTGTTTACAATTTGTTGATCACATTAATTTCGAGAATTGGTATATTGGATATGTTCACGTATCCAATCTTTGTTTGGCTTTCCAATATGGGTTAAGTTGTGCAACTGGTTGTGCTCGTCTCTACAAACTGGTTGGGGGGGGGGGGCTAGGGATACACTGATCTATGCCAAATTGTCTACGAACCGTAGACGGCGAATGATATTCCACAACATCCCAGTATATCAAGTAGCACTCACTACACCAACTATCCCCCCCCCCCTTTTACACATCTCCGGTAGCCATTCCATAGTTAGCTAATAAGGCCTCCATATAAATTGTTACTAAGTTGATGTTCAATAATATTATACAAACAATAATATAAATTTTATACTTACAAGTGATAAAAAAAATAACATTTTCGTACATATATAATACAAATATAAGTTTGGTATACTTTTATTATGATTATTATTATTATTATTATTATTATTATTATTATTATTATTATTATTATTATATAATCTAAATATATGTAATATAATAACAAATATACATGTTCTCATATTTGTTTTTATTTGTATATAAAAGTAACATCTTATAAAATTTTTAAACAAATAACTCGGTCATAAAAATCAATAAAAACATATCGACTCTTGTTGCAAAGCTTCTAACTGAGACCGGTATATTACCAACAATGAAATGGCACTTCCTTGTAGTTTAGTTTGCCCCTCCATTTTTTAAAATAAATATTAGATTTTTAAAAATAATTAACAAGTATTTGATCTATATATATAAGTATTGTATGTTATTATGTACATAGCATCGAATTATCTTGTATTTATAAATGTATGATGACACCTCAGCGCTATTACACGGATTCTTGTCCATGCGCACAACTGCAATACATACAATGGATCATAAGTGCCTTTAGCTTCCGATGAGGTGGCCTTGCAAATATTTCCATGCAAACATGATAGTACAACACTACCCCAACTGAGTTTCCCACATTCTTCCATGTTCTCTATATAGTTTGAAAATAAAAACCATATTATATTGTTACTGGTATCAGAGAACAATGTACACACACATAAATAAAGGATGACACAACTTGCACGTTGTGTCATCCTTTCCTTGGTTGGATTGTTAGAATAACCCGACAAGATTTTCTGATAAACAATCCTTGACTTGATACTATTATCTACAATATCCATACCTGGCAATGCTTGGATGTAAGGCCTCGTTACCGGTAGCCCTACTTTAGTGTTGGATTTACTCATAAACGCAGTTCTAAATATCAGAGTTAATAAAAACTTTCGCGGAATAATATAAAAGTCAACCATTCATTACAACATCCATAACGTGTCTTTCAAAAACATAACATAAAACATAGCATTTCAAACATCAGGACAATCTCCAGATGCCAGCCTCTTCGGATCCTGCCATGTGTCTTCCTCAAGCCAACTACCTCAGTCGATTAGCCTGCGTGCATACTAAAAGTCAGCTACGCTGAGTGAGTTCTAGTTAATCATACAACATACAATACATTCACATACTAGCATATGCACCTGGAGGTACATACCTTCATATCTTCTTACACACTTACTTACACACGTACTTTCATTCTTTCTTTCATACTTACTTATATACTTTCATTCATACATATACATTTTAAAGAGCATTCCGCCCTATAACCTTCGCCGATATTATTAGGGTCGGTTCCCTACATTCGCCGATACTATTAGGGTCGGTTCCCTTCATTCACCGACATTATTAGTGTCGGTTCCCTACATTCGTGCTACTATAACATACCTGTCGTTTACATACTTTCCTTGACAATACGTGCAATCTCCGAAGAGCGTTCACGTACCATCAACATATCATACATACATTATTCATACATCATATATATTCATACATACATCATTCATACATCATACATATCAATCATACATGTAACTACCACTTGACGGCACATGCAATATCCGAAGATAGTTCACACACCGTCAAGAAATCATCATACATAAATCATACAAGTCATACACTTACCACTTAAGGTAAGTGTATTAACTATCACATCGAGTATGCACACAGCCCCGAAAACATAACAAGGAAGTGGGGCTAGAAACTCACCTCAGTGTGGTTGCGTTCACCGTTTACAGTTATTCCCTTCTTGAGCTGTGAACAACTAACTGTATAATAATTATACGTATCAACAAACTATCACTACACATATCGTCTTTCTAGTTTAATTATTTTCCTCAACGAACGGGGGGTCCGGGGGCAACGCCCCTGGCAGTGGGGTTCTAGGGGCGGCATCCCCTAGCGGGGTCCAAGGGGCAGAGCCCCTGGCTGGGGTTAAGCTGCCAGGTCAGCTTGGAAAAATTTTATTTTTATTAACTGTCTTAACACATTTTCCATTAGGATTTTGAACCATTAAATAATTTGCTACTTAAAGTCCAAGGGCTTCTTTGTAATTAAATCATTCTTTTCTAAGTCCAGGGACCATTCTGTCATTCTGTTAAACTTCTAATTCGTTACTGGTTCATAGCGAATTGGATTATCCTAGCGAACTGGTTCTTATAACGAATTGAACCCTTAATGAACTGGACTCCATAACGAATCAGTCCATATAGCGAACCAGTCCAAGTAGCGAATTGGACCTTCTAATTCGTTATTTCTTTTAATGAACTAATCATAACGAATCAAGGGTAATTCGTTACCCTTTTCCCTTAACGAATCAGAGACGAATCATATGCGAACTAGAGCTAGTTCGATGTGCTCCCTTATGCGAATCAACTAATGAATCACCTTCAGTTCGTTAGATCCCCATAGCGAACTAGGGTTTGGTCAGGGAATGTCAGAACGTTCCCTGACACCCTTAACCTCGTATTAACTTTTATGGCGGCGCCGGAAAGCCGCTGGAAAACCGCGGATTCGCCGGAAAAAAGAGTTTTAACTCGTTTTTCACCGTTTTTCGTCCCGTTCGATCCAGATCTGAGCTAGGGTAACCCCAAAGCTCATCATAGGTTCGGTTTATACCCGATTCCACCCGGATCTCGTGACTTAAACGGTTTAACGGTGTCAGCTCGTCGTTTCGTGACTATATCCATCGGTTAAAGCTCATACAAGATCATAGTATCATTACCTTGGATCAGGATCGTTTCCTCTTTGATGATTTCGGCTAGAGTGAGAGAGAAACTAGAGAGAGCTTAAGTGTGTGTTTTGGGAGGTGTGTGGAATGTGTGAAATGAATGATTAATGGGCATTTATGACTTATATAGTTATGGATCATGGGCTTAAGCCCATGGTCCTTTCCTCTTTCTTTCATAGCCCAAGTCCATAACCAATATCCATTTAACCCAACACTAGCTCGACTCATAATAACTTGTATTTTCATTTATTAACCGAAACTAGAAAACGTGATGTTACATTGGATAACTAACATATGATGTAATCGGTGCGAACGTTCTTTAGGACTCATTACTACTTCTTTACCCGAAACCACCGGACCTTCTACGTGTAACCCCATAAATTATTAATGTCTTTTAACGCAATCGTTACTTCACCAAATGGTAAATGAAATGTGTGGGTCTCGAAATGCCATCTTTCCACCAGGAATTTTATTAACCCATGATCTAGTAGGAAGTCACCACAATCAATTACACCACCAAAAGCTGGCCTCGCGTACAAAGGTTAAAACCCGCTCATGTAGCTCATGCGTATTTAAATGTGACCAAAATTATTGATCACTTTGTATTTTTATCAAGTTAGTCTTGACGACCTGGAACAATTTTAAACAGACTGGCAGCCTAGTGTTCTTGGTGTAAAAACAATAGATCATCATTGTGTGGGCCTTGGTTTAAATGCATCATATTAAGGATTGATGGTAGATATATACGGAAAATAAGGTTTTGAATTGGAGTGTTTTTTTTTGTTTGTGATACAATCATGCAAAAGTTTATTGATTTGTTAAGAGTGTGAAAGCTACTTTGAAAGTTAAAAAAAAACTTCTCTGTCAAACACATTTATATGGCTTGAGATGGCTCATAAAACTTTTTGTTTTTTACTTGCAACCCTAAACCATTTCTTAGTCTGAAGGCTAATTTTTAAGTGAAAGCACAACATGAAAAAATTGACACTGACTGGAATAAATTCTCAAATCTCAATACAATTCATTAACGAGAAATCTAAAGCATATCTTCTTATGGTGACAATCTTTTATTTGAGATAGAGGATTCCTAGGGTTATGATAAGTGTCCATGAGGTAAAAAACCAAAAAGAGTTTCTAGATGGTACCGATCGTAAACGTTGGGTAAAATTACTTTATGTAATCCGTTATCTCAAATAGCGAATTCCACATGTCACATTCCGTTGACTTGGCAATCAGATGACTTGTAGAGACAAGTGGAAAGTATGTTTGTGTGTACTGGTAATCAGCTATCCCTGATAACGGATTACCTAAAACCATGTAAATTCTAGTCAACTACTTTTTTTTCAAATGACCTATATCACCAAAAAATTCTTTGATATCCCCCCTGGAATGACTATTCAAAATACAAAATTTGATGTATACGAACACCCGATCACCTTGGTACTAAAATCATATATGAATATTTTAAGGGGGGTGGGTACAATATTCAGTGTCCATCGGCATTTGCGTTCATCAGTTAGATCAATAATTTGCCGATACAAGGTTGTATCCTAGTCTGTGGTTGAATTCTCACATTATATTTGTCGATTGCTAAGTTATTAGTGTGGTATCCCCTTATATGATCATGTTTAACTTAGCAGAGAAGGTGGCTCAGATTATTGACCAATATAAGTTATGATTAATATGAGTCTAGGTCAAAACGAGCCACAAAGGAAAGACAAAGTGCATTTATAGTCTAAAAAGGAGTTTAAAAACGATTTCAATTTTGTTCGGATCAAAACGAGTTCTCTCTAAAATGTGGTCTAGTGGAAGTGAGTCATTTTCTAAAAAAATACCAAATGCGTACGGCTGCTATATTTTCTTATGGTGGCTAGTGGTGACTACGAGTTATGTTGGAAGTGGAGACAACAGAGATAAAGGCAAAGACAATGGTGGTGGTAGGGTGGCTGTAACAACTCCGAATTTTAATTTATTATATTGTAAAACGTGACCCGACCCATTTCCGTGCCCGGGTTAGTTTATCAATAAAACATTGCAATTAACGGGTATTATTATCTTTATTATTATTGTTATATTCAATTGAATTTTTTTTTTAAATATATAGCTTTCAAACTTATGCATTTTTACCCTAATTTATTGTTTCCATATTGTTTCCAACCAAAAAGCTCAAGGAGCAATTTGCAAAATATGATTTAAATATTATAATATATTATAACCAAACCCAAATTTTAGAACCAACCCCGTATTTGAACCCATGGCCATTGTAAGGCCCCGGTTCTGGTGCACTACATTTCACTTAAAATTTACTCATAAACACAGTTCTACAATCAGAGTTAATTAAAAACTTTCGCGGAAATATAAAACTTCAACCAAACATTACAAAGCATTCAAATCTTGTCTTTAAAACATAATATAAAGCATCGTATTAAAACATCATTTCTTCCATCTTTAGATACCAGCCGTTCGATCCAGGCCATGTGCCATCCTCATGCTAGCTCTTTAAACTTATTCACCTACGTGCATACTAAAAGTTAGCTACGCTGAGTGAGTTCTAGTTAATCAGGAAACATACATTACATTCACATACATACTCACACGTATCCGACGACACATATTAGTACCTTAACCATTTATAAATATCCATAAAAGGCATGTCACGTAATATCCATTAAAAGAACATTTACTATTGTCCGTAAAAGGAATACTATATTTTACCCATAAGAGGAACAACATGCATTATCCATAAAAGGGACACTATATATTATCCATAGAAGGAACAACTTGTATTATCCATAGAAGGAACACTATATATTATCCATAGAAGGAACAATATCTATTATCCGTATAAGGAACCCTATATATTAACCAGAGAAGGGATAACATTTATTATCCATAGAAGGAACATATACTTAATTATATAATATCCATCTAAGGAACACTACTAAGGGCCACAGTCCTTATCTACGCTATCACATTCCACGTCTACGTCCAATAGGAGTTAGAGGGATTTGCCATCCTAACTTACTATGTCAGGCGAAGAATGTACCAACATAAACAAGCAGATGACATCATAACATACGGACACACCGGGCATCCTTCATATTAATCTTCTAATATTCACATTCCCTAGCGATACGTGCAATATCCGAAGATCGTTCACGCACCGACAAGCATTCATTTATAACCTCAATATAATAACTATCATATAAATTATATATGGCATACACTTACCACTTAAGGTAAGTGTATTAATATTTCAAATCGAGTATGTACATATCCCCGAAAACATAACAAGAATAGGGGCTAGAAACTCACCTGGGTCCGATTTCTTTAAGAGTTAATGGTAACTCCTTTCCTTAATTGAGCGCGGCTAACTGTATAACCATTACATGTATCAATTAACTAGTCCTATCCATATCATATTTCGAGGTTATTGTAACCTCTAGCTACGGGGGTCCAGGGGTAGCGGGGTTCTAGGGGCGGCAGCCCCTAGCAGGGTTCAAGAGGCAGAGCCCCCTGGCTGGGGTTAAGCTGCCATGTCAGTTTGGAAAAATTTATTTTCATTAATAAGTTTTTACTAAAAACCTCATCAGAAAACTGAAGTTCAAATATTTAACCAATTCAAATATTCATTTTAAACGTTACCTTTCATTATTAATTAATTACTTATATCTGGTTCATACATCATATCATTTACGTACGTATATGTTGTTTATCGTTCGTTTATTTTGAAAATCGTATAAGTTTTGTCCAACGTACAAGTCTCCTTAGGCGTATAAGTTATAGATGGCGTATAAGTGGTTCCAACGTATAAGTGGTTTGGGCGCATAAGTCTCGTATATACGTATGTACACATATACTTCACATATATACATATACGTTTACATACATGCACGTCACATGTATACATATACGCCGCATACATATACGTTTATATACTTATGTGGCTAATCACTTACACGTCGCCAACTTATGCGTTGCATAGATATACATATACATACATACGTACACTCTACATGTTGTCCATACGTATACGGTATCTACTTACACGTTGCACTTATACGGCATATAAGTGCAGGTCAGTCCCTCTTTCACGCGTTTTTAAGGTTTTTCTACGATTCTGGCACCGTGAGCCGCCGTTAACCACCATGGTTGGTCGGGGTTTGATCTTTTATGGCCTAGGTAGCTTCGGGGTGTCCAGATCTGAGCTAAGGTGGTCCTTAAGCTCGTTTTGGTTGATTAAACACCCGAATAAAGCTAGATCTAGATCCAGACGGCTCATACAACATCACGGGGCTGCGGTGTAGGGTTCTAATAGGTTGAGTCAGCTGAGATAAATATTTTCTTACCTTCGGTTGGTCTTGGATCGTTGGATATATTAGAGTATAGAGTGTTTGGCTAAAGTGTGCGTTTTTTTATGGTGGAGGCTAAAGTGTAGAATGATGAAGATGGAAATGATTAGGGTTTAAGGGGTATTTATACTCCCTAAGCCCATGGACCTTAGGCTCATCTTCCTTTTTAAGTTTATATTTAATTCTATATATTATGGCCCACCATCCTTTCATCTTATTATATTATTACTATTGTTGTTGTTGTTATTAACTCTACATATTATGACCCACCATCCTTTCATCTTATTATATTATTACTATTGTTGTTGTTATTATCCTACTAACTTAATTTAATTCTTCCAACGTAACTAATATTTTAATATTTATCTTGGAAATTCGGGATGTTAAAGCCGTGACTTGTTTGTTGCTTGATCCATAATCTTCATTTTTAAAGTTGGAACTGATTATTGTAGATCGTTGTTATTTTTAATTCGTACTCACCGACGCTCTAATTAAAGGATATAATCAAATTTAGGATCTTGTCTATTATATTGAACGAACCGTCATATGTTATTTTGGGATTACACCATTTAGACATCATTAGAATTCAATTAATCACGTATGTACCTTCTTCTTCACCCTATGATCAATAACCATATGATTAAGTACGATATTATCAGCCTCCGTTATCAGTTTTGACTCTAGTTCTTGCCGCAGCCTTAGCCTTGTCATCTATCATCAATTGATCAGTGTATTAGGTAATTAACATGTTCATACTGATTGTCGTAATCCGTTTATCGTTAACCCTAATGTGAATTAAACTAACACATAGTCAATTGATCAATTTGTCCAATTGGGATTAATCTAGTTTCTGGTTATAAATTAATGGTTTCCATCTTTAAACAATTGAGCCACTGGCTCATATGGCTGGTGTAGTTTGGTTAGAGTCTGTGTACCGGTTAGGGGCGCAGGTTCGATTCCTCCTAACCCAGTTTTGTTATATATTTATTTGTTACTTATTTATTTTTAATGTATTTTAGATGAATTTTAATAATTATAATTAATATTAATAATAAACAAATGTTTTTTTTACGTAACCGACACTTCTAAGTTAACGTTTTCTCATCGTTGAACATTTTCTTTACTATATGTATACGTAATGTATTTTATATATATGTGTGTGTGTGTGTGTATATATATATAGGCATAGGATAAGTATCATTACAGAACTTTTAAATTATTTAAGAACTTGAATGAACCCTTGAAAACTAACATTTTTTGTAAAACTTTTGTATGTTAATGTTATGTAAGTGTAGCTTTATCATTTTTTATATCTATATTTACGATTACAATTTTGAAAACTAGTTTTTATACATATTTATGTTTTGTTTTACACTTATGTAAATTTTTTAGTACATAACATTTACACATATGTAAACTTGTGATTAATATATGTAACATTTAAAATTTTAATGTAATATATATTAATCACAAGTTTACATATGTGTAAATGTTATGTACTAACAAATAAACAAAACATAAATATGTATAAAAACTAATTTTCAAAATTGTAATCGTAAATATAGATATAAAACTGATATATATATATATATGTGTGTGTGTTTAAGTTCAAGAAAGAAATGAAATTACTGCGAGAAATGTGAGAAATGAATATGAGCCACTAGTTTTATTTTAGGATTTAAAAGTTTAAATATAAATAAAAAAAATATCAATGCAACAATAAATACACTCTCTCTCTCTCCAATTAATACAACTAATATAACAATAATAAATCTCTCTTTAATTAATATATCTATATAATTTAACTAAAATAATTAAAAAGATAAAAACACTAATTTAGTTTTCATAAATAATAAAAAAAATGCCATACAAATGTGTCCATTAAATATAAACAATAAATATACAACCTACATAAAAGTATATAACCTACACTTATTTTGAGCAATAAAAACCTACAATATACAAAAAAGCATACACCTTACATATTAAATTCGACATCAACAATTATATAAATTAAACAAATATACACATATCCTACACATGTGTAGGTTATATGTTTTTCGTGTGTAGGTTATGATTTCTTATTCTTAGAAAAAGTGTGGGTTATATGTTATTGTGTAGGTTGTATATTTCACATTTAACGCAAACATATGTAAGATAGGTTTTTGTATTATTCATCACAATGTAATTACATGTTGATGGATATTTATAAGTTGAGTTGGAAGGAATTGATTTTAAATATAAATTTTTTTAATGTATGAATAAATTGTATTTGTGTAGGATAAAGTTTTCATTTGTAGGTTATATGTTTTCGTGTGCGTGTGTATTTTATTTGAGAACCATGGTGAGTTTTAAGAACTTTAAGAACTCAATTTTGAACCACACATTTAATTAAATGATATGAAATATGTGGCTGAGATTAAATTCAATTAAAAAATGAGGCAGGAGAGAGAATAAGTATTTTTGATAATTACACAAGTTTAAACGTTAGTTACACATGTGTAAAAAGTCGATTCGGTGTGTAAAAAAATACCGTAATTTTTTGTACATCACTTACACTTACGTATTACACATGTGTAAAAAAATTCGAAAAAAAAAATTTTGTTACGTTGAGTTCTTTCGAGTTCTTAAAACTCAAAGTGGTTCTCAAAAGAAATCAATCATATATATATATATATATATATATTGTTCATAACATACACTTCATACACTTTACTTTGTATACTCATGCGGATTGCACATTACATCAATTTATCAAAGAAATGGCAAGCATACGTCTATTTAAAATTAAAAAACGTCATATTGTCAAAAGCTAAGATTGATCACAATCCACATTTTGAAATAATGGATATCAAGAGGCAAACGACATGAGTTATGCTACCTATTCGTCGGCCGCCATGTAAGTAGATACAAATTGTAATTCTATTCTTCATGTATAGATTGTATAAAAAAAAATTTAGTAGTATTAGTATCTACACTGGTAGCTTTAACTTTTTCATATTTTTGATTCACACAATTAGTGTTTACTTATTTATAGTCTATTAAGTTTGTTATGCGCGCCATAAAAAAATCTTCTGCAATGATACGTGTCTCAAAGACGTTCATCTTGACGGTAAAGACAAAAATAAGATACCATCCACAAGATCCATGACACACCCGTAAATGACACAAAATCTATGTACCTCGACATGCCTGCCACCACCGATGCCAGATCCAAAATCAAAGAGGCCCATGCACGAACAACCATGTTCACGTTATATACATCCCACTAGAAATTGTTTCAATGAAAAGCAGATCTCGATTGCTATTGACACGTATTTTTTCGATGCAACACTATGATGGCAATTTAACATTTATAGCCCTAACCAACTTATTGTTCTTATAGGTTGCAATGTTTGTTTGTTTGGATTCTTAGGGCTCTTTTTATGGTGTATTTTGACTTTAGGTTTAACTTCAAGCCATGATATTTGTTACTCAAGTTTAGCTACATAATGTTTTAGTGATGTGTTAAATATTTGAAAAAGGACATCTAGGTTTCATCCTGGACTTGACTAACAAAACGTATAGTCTGTTAAACATATGAAAATGCAACCCCATCCAAACACACAAATGATGTTATTGGCTTTCTTTGACCAGCTTCCGGGTGACTAGATGTTCTGCCTTTTTTACACTTACCATACCACACAACTTATTGCTTCATGTTGTAAACTTCAACTTATTACTTCATGTTGTAAAATTTTAACAAATATAGCGGAAAATAAAAAAAAAAAGATATAGAAAATGACACCTTGCTGAAGACTTTTTGGGAGCACCAGTCTTGAAAAAGTAACACACTATTCAAATACAAAATTGGTACGAAAACATCAACACATAACAGTTACAGCACGGTGTGACAGCAGACAACGAGCTTATATTTTTAGAAAATATAACATGTCTCAAGGACGCAATTAATGATAGTTTGTAATTAGTTCCTTCAAATATATTGTACACCCCAAAGACCTTATTATATGAGATATAATAGGGCTATATGTGTATTATAAATTATGCAAGACAAACATGTGCAACTACTTTTGTTAATGATCATCTAAGCCCTACTGTAACACGACGGGTCAACCTGCAAGTTTTTCTACAACAAACAATTAAATGGGAATCGAGAAAAAAAAACACAAAAAAAGAAGAGAACTAACTCAAGCAAGAAAGTGTTTTGGGATCGAGCGGCGGTTAGAGCCAAAACTAACCGAATTTCAAAAACTACTGGTTTATTTCATCCAACAATAGTACTATCTATATCAACACCCTCCCACACCAAAGATGCCTACTCAGCTTCCATCACATTAATACATCTATTCTTGTTATAAGATGATTTCGACCCATTTGAACCCCGCTATGATAACCCATCATTGTGACCCCCTCCAATATCGACTTACACCAACTCCCGATATATGATGACAAGGAAGAAGATGAAAATGACGAACAACAGCCAAAAGTCGAAGAAAAAGATGACCAACCATAAAGAAAGGAAAATTCAAATCACGAGCGACACGTGTGCCTGGAGGGTGCATATTATAACTTAAATTTTAAGAATTATGTGCATGCATGTGTAAACCCAACAATAGAGACTCCCTGGGTTCATGTTGTTTCAACTTCAAGATCAATTCATGTTTCTAGTAGTTCGTAAGGACAATCACACAAGTAATGTTTGTTAGAGAGTTAAAAAGGTAAATTAAATAAATAATAAAAGGATCAGCTAAATAATCATTTCCTTTTGTATGAGGATTGTGGCAGCCATATGATTTGTGAAGTCAAGAACCGTCGGAAGCTCTACAAGGATATTGTCCAATCTTATTGCCTTTGATTGTATTGCTTTTTTTTGTGAATGTCTCCTCTTTATATGTACTTTTTCTTCTTGTAACAATCAACACACATCAACACACATATTTTTCATATTTCAATCTCAACATGGTATCAAAGCATATACGATCTTGGGATCAAACTACCCATCATCTATCCTTTTTTTTCAACGGATCAATTGCTACCATGACCGACAATAATGATCATGCATGCAAATCACAAATATTCTTAAAAATAGCTTCAACAACCAAACCCAAACCCAAACCCAAACCCAAAAAAAAAAATTATCTGATAGCTTGAAAATTAGCCTCATGCTTAATAGTCAAAATTACACCTTGTGGGCTCGAATGATTCGAGTAGCGATAGGGGTAAATCAAAAACTCATTTGACTCATCTTTCGGGGAACCCGACACACACCAGACCCAACCGATGAAAAATTTGAACAATGGGAAAAATATGATTTACTCGTATTTTCATGGTTAATACAAAATATCGAACCCACTCTTGCAGCTAATCTATCCGAGTTTCCCACATCTAAAACATTATGGGACGCATTGGGTGTTACTTACAGTAGCGGGAAATACAAACTACAAACCTTCGATCTCCATGTCAAGGCCAACGGGACAAAATAGAATGACTCACCACTTAAAGATTTTTGGATCACTATAGAAATTTAAATAAGAGATCCAAATCAATGACTTATTCTACTAACATTGCAACCAACAACAAAATCCGGTCAAAACAGAAGCTTTTCCAGTTTCTAAACGCCCTTGACTGACAATATGACACCATAAAATCGGAGATACTCCGGTGTGACACGTTACCCTTAGCTAAGGTTGCCAACACGGCCGTTCGGAAAGAACTGGCACATAAGGGTATACTCGGAATTATCATCAACAATTCAATCCCTCAAAACGGTGTGGCGGCAGGATTGGCTGCCAATGGGTCACACGGATCTAGAGGTCTAGGTTATCCGTTGAAAGGGAGAATAGATCCGAAAATTCTAACAACCAATCATCATCCCGGCTCGACAAAACAAAATTGAAATGAAATCATTGTGGTATGATGAAACTACAAAAGACCGGTGTGATCGATGTTGAAAGGTCAATCAAAAATATTTATAAAATACCTTTACTAGCTAGAGCAAGTAAGGTGTCGAATCCAACGGGAATCAGTGGAAAGTGCTAATCAAGTTTAATGCTTTTAATTAATTATTCTAGGGTGGACAAACGATGTCAAGTAGATTAAATAATGATTTGTTTGTAAACAATTGGAGAAAAGTAACCAAACTCCAGGTTTCAGGTTGTGAAGAAGACTAGACCAATTGTTAAACCTATTTGAAAAACTCAATTGATTACACTTATAATCAAAAGACTAGATATTTGACCTCACTAATTGACAGAACTTAATCCGAACAATTGGTTTGGATGGATAATAACCTAATTGATTGCCAGTTTTAAGGTTTGATAAATGTAAGTGATTTAATGGTAAATGTTAAACGAGCCAATGACTCAAAGAACTTAATCCTAAAAGTTGATGAGCACAAATCAATAAACCGATAAAAACACAAAACATTCAATTACAAAAAACTATTGAATGCATAGACAAATGTAAAGATTCAACTAACCGAATGATTAACCAAATAAATCCAATATTATAGTTCAAAATACCAAACGGTCTTGCTTATAAACACAACCCTACACCGAAGATGGTCATAAAAGCTTTAGCCTAGCATATGCATGTTGAAGATCTTGATTCTTGGTTGAGATGATGAGAACATGGATGATTGTGGTGATTGGTAGGTGTTAGGATGGTGTATGATGGTCTCCAAGAAATCCCAAAACTGCTTATGATTGAATGGGATCGACCTTAAGGTTTTTGGGCTTCAAATATAGAAGAAAATCACCAAAAACCTATTTTCCGTCAGACAAGACCGTAAGCTACGGTCTGGCCCCCGTAGCTTATGGTCAGACCGTAAGCTACGGTCTGCACACTTGGCCTTACGGTCCTGCCAGCTTAAATCTTGTTTTCTTCATAGAATCTTCGTTTCAACTCCGTTTTACTCCCCGTTTGCGGCCACGTCTTCGTATTTCAATTCTCTATCATCTCATAGATCATTACTTTCATTTCCACTCCATTATGAATGCTTCAAATTAGCTTCTTTAAGCTCCGTTAAGCTCCGCACACCTGTAACCACAAACGCACTCAAAGTAATCGTGTTCACAATATATAACTAATCAAAACACACGACTTTACACACTTAATACTCATATTTCTACCCACACATCACATCCCCACACTTATCATTTGCTTGCCCTCAAGCAAACTCTCATGCAACACATACACCTCGATCAACGGTTCATCAATTATCAGTATTAATACTAGTGAGGTATAAGGTCATACCCAATTCCCAAGAACTGACACTGTCAAGGTTGATAACCCACCAAAAAATTTAATGATACATTTTAAAACTATGAGACGCCCAAACGAGTGTACTTTGTTTCCGGTTAAGGAACACATGGTCATACCCCTCATAATATAATATCTCTCCACTCGGTTTAATATCTGGACCAGCAAAAATTGTGCCAGTATCTCTCTGCCCTCTATACCAAGTATGACCACAAAGTAATAAGCTTGGAAGAAAGTCATATCTCCACCCATATAAATGTTTTGACACAAATGCAAATCAAGAGGACTTAAAACGGGTTGTAATGGGGCTAAGTGTAAGGGTATGGAAGGGAATTTTTGAAGTAGCTCAGACGATCCGATCGGCTTATTACAAAATAACTAAATAAACAATGACTTAATTTATTCCAACGACTAAACAACTAAACAAACTCACTAACTTTCATTTACAACCAATACTGACTAGAACATTGACTCTTTTTGAGCTTTTCTTTGACTTTTCAATATTTTTTTTCATAATACTTAAACATTGCAACTTTAACACTAATTTTTTTTCTTTATTTTTCTTTTTTTTAAGCATAATAAACATAATGCTTAATACATCCTATCGATACATACCAGAACAATTACAAAGAAACCTATTAAGCCAGATCGTCTAGCAATATAACATCAGGGTTGATTTGAATGAAAGAATAGGTCCAAAAAGGTATTCTAAGGGAACCAACACCCCCCCCCCGCCCCTCTCATTATCCATGCTCATATATATAATGTATAAGGCCCAACCCCCAATACCCACACTCTCAGTCATCCAGACGAGGCTTAACCTAATTGACTCTATCACTTTTGCATACATGCCAAGCTAAGATATCGAAATGCATGAGACATCCAACTTCTAGATATTATGGGCATACTGGTTACTCTCAATAATGGCACTCAAATGACATGTGTGTATACTATATATTATATGTGTATTATATATAAGGCAAATCTTACACATGTACCGGAGGAATATGGCTGCTGACATGAAACATGTGTACATGTCCCCATGACTCATTATCCCATCTAAACAATTCATTTTAATTGTCTAATTTTTGAAAAACATTTGCATGGGAAGACTTTCGAGAAGCTTAAAAATCTACCATGACCAAAGACCTCTACTTGACATTAATACTAATAATTAACAAGTTACAATTTCGGCTTTTGCGCATAATCAAGCTACTATAAGGCTAAAAAAATTTAATTTCTCCATATTTTTTCATCCCCACACTTGAGATTTACATTGCCCTCAATGTAACTCAGATTTTTAAAAACAGATGCAAACACGGGATATTCATACCAATTGCAATTCAAGTGACAATCAATTACCCATCTCCAGATTTAAATAAAGTTGCATACCATTAAACGAACCACATAAAGATTTTAAACATAAGCATAGACACTAACATCAACCACACGACCAAAAAGTTCATCACGCCACCCAACCACCCATAAACACAAATATTAAACATTCAACAGCAAATAAAAGATAGGGAGAGACACATGGACCTGATTCAAATCTCTTATGTCAAACGGGTCCTGCTGATGAGTACTTTTGCAATCTTGACCCACGCTTCTTGAATATGATATGACAATATCTACTTCACCGAATCATGACAAAACCACCATGAGCTGCCCCACACTTAGGGTTTACTATGACTACAAAACACAAACAAAAAGTAACACGCAAAAAGAAAACCAAAAATAAAGAACACAAAACAAAACAAAACAAAAAGGTCGGGGTGCCTCCCGGTCAACGCTAAGTTTTTGTTAAGGTCTTCAGCCAGACCATTACCTCATTTTGTGGTTATGGTGGTCTAATAGAGTGCTTACCTTCCTCCACCTCATTCTTCTTACTTCTCCAACACAATGGTAGCTCTAATGCTTCACATCTTGGCCCAAAGCATGCCAACCTCCTCTGTTCATTCTCAAATCCTGGTGGCTTCTTTACTTTCTCCTTCTTTGATGGTTTCTTCTTGTATGTTCCATCCTTTTCCTCATTGACCACCACTTCCATCACCTTCTTAGTATTGTTTGTTGAACTTATTGTTGCTCCACCTTTTACATCTACTGCATTTAGCTCTTCCTTCTCTCGTTCATGCTTAGACCTGTCAAAAACAACATTTTTCTCCTTTTTGGTTTCATCCTCACACGTATGAGGAAGACACCCATTAGTAGCACATGACCTAGAATATTTATTTTCAAAAAAATAATCATATGTATTTGAAAATATACTTAAAATTAACTTACGGTTACCGAAGGTCATGCAAACTGTTCCGTCTCGACAGTTAATCTGAGTATTAGAAGTAGCCAAAAAACGGTCTCCCTAATATCACAAGGGGTTCTTCTTCCTTCTCAGCTGGTGCATAACCAAGTACCAAGAAATACTCAGGGTAGTAAAAATCCCAACCTTTACCGCAACACCAACCAACTTCCCCCAGGTCGTCTTCGAGTGAAATCTGCTAACACCAAGGTGGTATCAACTTCTTGTAAAGGTCCAAAATCAAACCGGTCATACACACTCCCTGGTAGAACACTCACACTCGCACCATAATCAACAAGTGCCTTGGTGGTCTTGAACTCACGAATCTGAATAGAGATTAGTGGTGCCCCTGTTCCAAATTCTTCAACCGTGTCATTCTCCGCACTATCTTCGATTGTGATGGCACTGACGTGTGCATTTTTGGAGTTTGACGAACTACTACTTTGATGGCTCGGATTCTTCAAAGTGTCACTCGGTAGTTTGGATGGAATTCTCTTTAGGCTTGCCATTTCTTCTGCCAGTTGACTCACCTGTTTATCTCTTGCAGCATGTGCCTTCTTTTGGAGTTTCATCCTCTGATTCATTTGCTTCAATAACTCCATCACATCCTTAATCGACTCCTCTTTATTACCAGACGAATTCCCTTTCCCCTGATGATAACTCTTTTGATAACCTTTATTGTAACCCCTCGAATCTCTCTGATTGTACCCACTACGACCGTTGCCCGAGCTATTACCGTACTGTTTCTGGTTCGACTGATAACCTATCTTCTAAAAACTACCTTGAAAGTTCGGGTTCTGTTGCGTGTTTGGATTTCCATAACTGAAGTTCGGATGATTCATGTGGCCCGGATGATAAGTATTTGAGTTCATATTATTGTATTTCCTTTCACCCTACACATAGTTGACCTCTTCTTCTTCAGTTTCTTCATCTTGCACAACCCCACTACTCGCAACGTCGTGTCCTAATTCCCCACAACCTTCACATACCGGATATGTTTTTCTTGAATTTCCGGCTCTTTGTACACCTGCAACCAACAACATATCCGTCTTCTTTTCTAATCTATCCATTCTATCATCTGACCCATGACTTTCAACTACTTTTACCACCGCCCTTTTGACATCCTGTTCGACTGTGCCTGTCTCTTTGAATTACTCACGTGTCTCTCCAAATGCCCCTAATCCTCATTTTCGTCATTTGCAAGAAAAGATCCATTCGTGGTGGCTTGGAGGTCACGAACATCATCATTTGAGAGACTATCGTGGAATGCCTTTATCAATTCTCATAAGGCAATCCCATGATGTGGACAAGTCCTCAACACTCGTTTAAACCTTTGGAATGATTAATAAAAAGTTTCACCGGTGATCTGCTGAAAGTTTCGAATGTTGTTGCGGGCCTCTGTGGTTCTCTGTGGAGTATAATACTCGTCTAAAAGCTGTTGTGCCAAGTCTCGCCAAGTGAAAATACTAGATGATGGCAACAATAGAAACCACTGTTTTGCCGCATATTTCAAGCTAAACTGGAAGACTACCATTTTCACCTCTTCCGCAGTAAAGCCTTGACTTGAGATGAGTCGCGCATACTGCATTAAAATCACTCAGGTGCAGGTACGGTTCTTCTGTAGCCTTCCCGTGAAATGTAGGTAACCCTGTCATACTACTCTGTCTCACTGAAAAAGTCCTTCCATTTCTGACCGGGATAATGATTGGTAGAGGGTTTGTGGCCACTTGTGGAATAAAATGACTTTGAACTCCTTAGACTGGTGGTGGGACATATGCTCTCGGCACTCCATCATTAAACTCGTAATACAGTGCCCGTTGTTCACGATCTTGCTGGCATCTCGGTTCTCGATCTCTATGTTGATTTTCTGGATGGTTATGTCGAATTTCTTGGTCATCACGAGGATCTTGTTGCTGATATCGACTCCCCTGTCCATCTCTAAACTCCTCCTCATCCTCATAATCGAAACCAAGGTCGTCCCCTATCTGCCAATTTTCCACTCGTGCACGAGCACGATTAACCTAGGATCATTCCTCTCTCAAATCATCGTGACTTTGACGGTTCACTGGGGCGGATCTGATTGACAAATTTTCAACCCCGTTAAACCGCCGCCTGTGATTACGGTTAACATCTCTTTGGTTGAACAAATTGCGGTTTCTGTCACGGTTAACATTCTGGTTTTGTGGAACTGGTTGCTCTTGGTTATGTGGTTGGTAAACATTCGGGTCTCTTCGGTTTCGGTTACTCGTGGTCTCTTGTTTTGGTGTTATGATTTCAGGTATTTAGTTTCGTACGGGTTTCTGAGCTGCTCGGTTTCGTCTTGCTGTTTTCTCGATTTCGGGATCAAATTGGAGCGGCTCTTTCTCACGGGAATATCTCGTTTGTATCAACTTATGAAGTTACCTGCACAGACACAAACACTAACACCCCACGTAAGATCAACGAAGAAAAATTAAAAAAGAAAATTACAAACAAAGCTAAACTAGCACTTTGCGCGTTGATTCCTCGGCAACGGCGCCATTTTGATCGATGTCGAAAGGTCAATCAAAAACATTTATAAAATACCTTTACTAGCTAGGGAAAGTAAGGTGTCGAATCCACAGGGAATCAGTGGAAAGTGCTAATCAAGTTTAATGCTTTTTAATTAATTATTCTAGGGTGGACAAATGATGTCAAGTAGATTAAATAATGATTTGTTTGTAAACAATTAGAGAAAAGTAACCAAACTTCAGGTTTCAGGTTCTGAAGAAGACTAGACCAATTGTTAAACCTATTTGGAAAACTCGATTGATTACACTTATAATCAAAAGACTAGATATTTGACCTCACTAAATGACAGAACTTAATCCGAACAATTGGTTTGGATGGAAAATAACCTAATTGATTACCAGTTTTAGGGTTTGATAAATGTAAGAGATTTGATAATAAATGATAAACGAGCCAATGACTCAAAGAAATTAATCCTAAAAGTTGATGACCACAAATCAATAAACTGATAAAAACACAAAACATTCAATTAAAAAAAACTGTTGAATGCATAAACAAATGTAAAGATTCAACTAACCGAATGATTAATCAAATTAATCCAATATTATAGTTCAAAATACCAAACGGTCTTGCTTACAAACACAACCCTACGCCCGGAGATGGTCACAAAAGCTTTAGCCTAGCATATGCATCTTGAAGATCTTGATTCTTGCTTGAGATGATGAGAACATGAATGATTTTGGTGATTGGTAGGTGTTAGGATGGTGTATGATGGCCTCCAAGAAGTCCCAAAACTGCTTATGATTGAATGGGATCGACCTTTGGGTTTTTGTCTTTAAATATAGAAGAAAATCACCAAAAACCTAATTTCCGTCAGACCAGACCGTAAGCTACGGTCTGCGCACTCTGCCTTACGGTCCTGCCAGCGTAAATCTTGTTTTCTTCATAAAATCTTCGTTTCAACTCCGTTTTCCTCCCCGTTTGCGGCCACGTCTTCGTATTACAATTCTCTATCATCTCATAGATCATTACTTTCATTTCCATTCCATCATGAATGCTCCAAATTAGCTTCTTTAAGCTCCGTTAAGCTCCGCACACCTCTAACCACAAACGCACTCAAAGTAATCGTGTTCACAATATATTACTAATCAAAACACATGACTTTACACAATTAATACACATATTTCTACCCACACATCACGGTGCTTCAAGCTTGTCGGCTACCCCGAGTGGTGGAACGATGGTCACAAAAAAGGCAAAGTTGTTGCGGCCGTCAAACACACAGATGACATCGGTATCAATGGTAATCAGACACGTAGTGGCGGGACCAACCAGATGGCGGCAACTATCATCCACGAGGCACCAGATTTGGTGGAATCGCCTTTGCCGGCGATACTGATGAAGAAGAGGGTCTGCATACTGATGGAGGTAACGGATTTGAGATATTATAATCAAACCCTCTCTTTTTTTAGTTTTAAATTCTTTGACCATAATGTTATAAAGTTGTTGAAAAACCACCTCGAAGAATCTAATATTCATGATACTGGTCAAATGAATTTAAAACAAACTAAAACTAATTCCCATTTTATGGATTCCTCTCGTCAAAATTCTTTTTGTTACAAAATTAAGGAAAATAAAGATATTAGGGAATCTAAACCTAAGAAGACATTAAATTATGGACAAGCTAATATGGTAAATATAATTGGAAATATAGAAAAATCTTGGATATTCGATTATGGTGCTATTGATACTATAACAAATGACCTGTCAAACATCGTATCAAACTCTAAACCCATAATCAACCATATCAAAACCGCCAACGGAGAATAGTTCCTGTAAAGGCGGGGAAACTATTGAAATATCCCGAACTTTAAAACTCTCATATTGTTTGTATGTCCCATCATTATTAGATAAATTATTATCTATTAGTCATGTGACAACGAAATTGAATTGTACGGTCTTAATGCATCCCACATTTTGTATCATGTAGGCTATCAGGACGGGAGCGATCATTGGGTGTGACACTTAATGCCAAGGATTGTATTATGTGGAAGAGGTGACTCAACATGGTACTGTGATGCTATCTCATGGGACTAGCGATAGAGAAGTGTGGTTGTGGCATAGAAGATTGGGACATCCTTCCAACGGTTATTTGCATCTTTTATTTCCTAAATTATTTCCTTCAAATAAACCATTAACTTGTGAAACTTGTGTTTTGCAAAAATTCATAGACATAAATTTAAACTATATACTACTAGTGTTAATTCTCTGTTTTACCTTATCCATTCGGATGTGTGGTAACCATCGAAAGTTATCTGGGGACAAAACTTCCGTTTTTTTTTGTAGTTTTTGTTTGATGATTGTACTCGTGTGACATGGATTTATTTTCTAAAACATAAATCCAAAGTTTTTGATAAATTTACTATGTTTTATGCCATGATACAAACGCAATTCAAAACCAATATCCAAATTCTTCGGTCCGATAATGGTGGAGAGTTCCTAAATGATTCAATGAAGCATTTTTGTCAAACAAAAGAAATTATTCACCAAACATCTTTTTCCCACACTCCCAAACAAAACAGCATTGTAGAATGGAAAAACCGAATTCTCTTAGAAATAACTCGATCCCTCTTGATTGAATTTTGAGTTCCTACGCCTTTTTGGGCTGAAGCTCTCGCCACTGTCGCGTATCTTATCGATCGTCTATCAACAAAAGCTCTGACCTAAAAACCCCTCTTCAAACACTTTTTGAATTTACAAAATTACCACCCAACCTTACTTTACAACCTCGAATATTTGGGTGCTCCGTCTTTGTCCACATACCCAAAATCAGTCGAACCAAACTTGACCCATGTGATAAAAAATGTGTATTCGTAGGCTATGGTGTAAACCAAAAAGGGTACCGTTGTTATAATCCCAAAAGTCGTAAAACGTACACTACCATGAACTGCGATTTCCTTGAAACCGAACTTTTTTATATCTCCCATCACAGTGGTCAGGGGAGACTGATTATGACACACTGAGTTGGCTAAAATGCTCTCCAAAATGTGTTTCATCATCCGAAGAGGTCAATATCAGTACCCAAAATGAGTCACCTACTTCACAACAATCTACCAACAATTTGTGTTTCACACCCAAATCCTCCTAATTTGACGTCCAAGGTAAGTGATTATCAAACATCTGAAATAATGACAGATAAAGAAATTCATGAAACTCATGAGAGCCAAAATATTGATATACATGACAATAATGAGACAACATAGAAAATAGTGCAGGATGAACAAGATGAGTCACAAACACAAAAATTAACAAGATGAGCCAAAATCTTCTTGGTACCCCATGGCCAACATAACCGAAGGAAACTTTTCCAAAGAAGCCAAGGCCTTAACAACATCCCTTTACATTGAACATATCCCAAAATCTATAGAACAAGCCCTAGAATAAAAAAATTGGAAGGATGCAACGGAGACAGAAATGAGGGCATTCATGAAAAATGACACATGGGAAAGGTGTGAATGTCCACCAGGAAAGAAACCAGTAGGATGTCGATGGGTCTTCAAGATCAAACATAAATAGATGGAACTATTGAAAGACATAAAGCACGATTAGTAGCTAAAAGCTATACCCAAACATACGGGATTAACTACTTAGAGACATCTTCTCTGGTAGCCAAGATTAACACAATCAGGGTCCTTTTTTCGATCGCTGCAAACGAATGATGGACTTTTCATCAATTTGATGTTAAGAATGCTTTTCTACATGGTGAACCAAAAAAGAAGTATATATGGAAGCTCTACCCGGATTCACAGAAATATTCAAGACAAAGGAAGTATATCGGTTGAAAAAATCTCTCTATGGGCTTAAACAGACTCCTCGAGCTTGATTTGACAAATTTACTTGAGCAATCAAAGGATATGGATTTTGACAGAGCAACTCCGATCATACACTCTTCCTTAAACAAATAGGTAAACTTGTGACTTGTTTAATTATATATGTTGATGACATGATCATTACGGGAAATGATGAGGAAGAAATGAAGAAGTTGAAGAAAAGGTTGTTTGCAGAATTCGAAATGAAGGACCTAGGAAGAGTAAAGTACTTACTTGGAATTGAAGTACTAAGGTCTAAACAATGTATATTTATATGACAGAAGAAATATATACTTGACCTTCTAGCTGAAACGGGAATGATCGACTGCAAGCCTGTCGACACTCCTATGATGGTCTATCACAAGCTTCGTATGGAAAAAGAAGAAGAATTGGCAGACAAAGAAAGATACCAATTCTTGGTAGGAAAACTTATATACCTCTCGCATGATCGTCCAGATATTACATATACAGTAGGGGTAGTTAGCAAATTTATGCATCAACCTCAACTAACTCACATGGAAGCAATGTGGAGGATTATTAGATATCTCAAATGGACAACAGGCCATTGGGTTCTCTTTCAACCAAATAAACACCTAAATGTCGAGTTATATACATATGTAGATTGGGCTAGAGATAAAGATGATAGAAGATAACATCAGGATACTTTACCCTGGTTGGTGGAAATCTAGTTACAAGGAGAAGTAAAAAACAGAAGGTGGTAGCTTTATCTACCGCCTAAGCAGAATTCCGAGGGAATGCACAAGGCGTTACTGAATTTCTATGGATACGTAAACTTCTAACTGAAATTGGGATTCCTCAAACTAAAGCCAGTTGGATCATGTGTGAAAACAAAGATGCAATACAAATTTCAGAAAATCCAGTTCAACACGATCGTACAAAGCATGTGGAGGTTGAAAGGAATATCATCAAAGAAAAACTTGAAGCACGAATTATAGAACTACCGTTCGTCCGTTCATAAGACCAATTAGCAGATATATTAACAAAAGCTGTCAATGGGAGAATCTTTAGCAATTGTCTTGACAAGTTGAGCATCGGAAATCCAACTACTCAACTTGAGGGAGAGTGTTAGAAAACTAAAAAGGAAAAATAAATAAATAATAAAGGATAAGCTAAATCATCATTTCCTTTTGTATGAAGATTGTGACAGCCTTATGATTTGTAAAGCCAAGAACCGTTGGAAGCTATTCAAGGATATTGTCCAACCTTAATGCCTTTGATTGTTTTTTGTGAATGTCTCCTCTGTATATGTACTATTTCTTCTTGTAACATATTTTTGATATTTCAAACTCAAAAGTGTTGTGCAACACTATCAACTTATCAAATAAATACAACTAATGTATTTTCAATGCTGTAGTTTATATAACATCAACGAAAAATGATGGGACATACATCCAGTTTTAAAAAGTCGAGTCTTGTGCTTTTTAGTTAATTTTTAAGTGCACTCTAGATGTTTGCATGCCTTTTAATGCTTTTACCACTACACGATACATAGACATAGCGACGCTGCAAAATGATGGCTAAACATGTTTTAATTTTTCTGACAACTCATCACAACCACCATTCACCACGGCGTACAATTTAATTTATGATTGATATTCATAGATTCTTGCCTTTTGCTATGTTAACAGTGGATATACAATGTTTTACCTTATTAATTTAGTGATCCGTTTTAATAACACAACACATTGGAAACCTGCATTAATTGTCAGTTAATTTGTAATGCATGTTTTATGATGGAGGGTGGCGTTAGGGGGAGATCGAAAATACTAACTTTAACTTTACTATGTTTCGTATCATTTTAAAATAAGTTGGTACAAACACCTAGTAAATGGTTATGGTTTTCTACCACCATCATGTACTTCGTTCTATAAAATTTGAAATACGTGCATTCGGGTCATATCATGCTGCCAAGGTCGCGTTATTTGTTAAAACCATTTAATCTAATACGATGTAAACAACTTCTAAACACTATTCTAAGGCGATGACGTTTTGCTTTAAAAAAAGTAACACAAAATGTTTTTAGTGTCTGCGAGTAAATGCAATTAAATTCGAAAGGTTATTTGAACAAAACACTGCAAGAAAATTGTTCTGACACGACCACCACTATACCGACCACAATTGTTGTCGCTATAGAACACTTGTACAGACCACATGTGGTCGGGATAGGGTTTGACCAAATTTCACTTATGACCCCATAACCCTAGATTCTATAATTCATCAGACAATCTTATTGTCCCTAACCCCATAATCCGAAATTTTATAATCAGACAATCTGATCCTCATTCATCCCAATTAGCTTAGGGGCTAATATTTGTTAATCAGAAACGAACTCAGAGCATATATTAATTACCTTAAACGACCAAGCAATGAAGTTTAATTGTTCGATGAACATCGATGGCTACTCGTTTACCCGAACTGATATGTGCAGACCAATACAATAAAATTAGTTATAAGGGTTTGTTTAGTGATGGTATAAGGATGGTGCAGGTTCGTTGAATTGAATTATAATACTTGTTATAGCGTATATTGATTTACAGTTTAGGACGACTTGTTTGTTTTAGAAATAAAATCAATTTCTGATTCTTTTTTCCTAATTGTATTATGCATTAAGACGGTTTTTAAGGTATGAACAATTCTTAAAGATCAATTTTGATTATAATTACGAGAATTAAGGTGCAAGAAACAATCGGGTTACAGTAAAGATATGAATACGGGTTTGGGTTTGGGTTTGGATATGGGTTATGGGTTAAAAGTTATATCAAAATCTTTTAATTTATATACAGATTAGTCCTTAAAGTTTATGTGTGGATACATTACAGGTTAAAACTAAGGTTTAGGGTTATCTTTTTATAAAATCCAAAGAGAAAACAAGAAAAAAAAAGAAAAAGAAAAAAAATATATATATACATATAATATAAATAGTTTAATATTTTTTGATTAAATTTCCCGAAAACAAAAACGGGTCGGGTAATATGTGTATATATTATAATCGAAAAGTCCGAGTTGTTACAATATGTACTTCGAGTTTTAACAAAAATCAATTTGTTATAAGTGGTAATTATATAACATGTTTATTAATATTATTCATTACACTATTTATTTAATGACAAATACATAAATATATATATATATATATATATATATATATATATATATAATGTTCAAAGTGTTGTTAAATAACAAGAAACGTCGATGGTAAAGTGTCGAGTTTAATTAAGTATCAATTACTCGTTAATCTTATGATATTTATAATTTAATTTAATACATAAATATAATATATACGTATAATAAAGCTGCTAAAAAAGAAAAGAAAATAAAACATCATAAAAAGGGCTTGCGGGGACTCGAACACTCGCGCATGGCCGACATACTACTTAACACGCACACACCCAGCCAGTTGGTATTACATTAAAATGATTTGTTTTATTCATAAAGCAGGTCATCCCAATTCTCCTATAACCCCTAACAATCTAAATCGATTAATCAGTTAGTTGTTCGTTTAATTAAACTTAGGTCTTTTGTTCACTGATCAACGACGAATTAAAAACACGTTGTAATTACTTGTAAAGGTTACGTAATGAAGGGGTTTGACGAGCTAGAACCCACGGCATAAAATGGACCTCGTTAAGCGACTAGACATATTCGATCGTTTTAATTAGGTTAGGGTTTAGTGCCTTGGTGATGAGAAGATGTCGTGGTAGCAATTAATTGAGTTAATATTGAGTCCTGATGGTATAATGATGTTATGATATAAGACGGGCTAGTTATTATCACAATTCGTATATTATAAGATCGTGCTTACCTAATTCACAACGTCGGTGAGTCCGTTATAACCATATATACGATTTACAATAATCAATTCCAAGTTTAGGACGAAGATTAGAGTGCAATAAAGTAAACGGGTATGGGTTTATCAACTGAATACGGTTCTGGTACAGGGTAAACGGGTTTGGGTCTTGCAATAACTAAATTTTCCAGATTTTGCAAATTAGTCCTCCAAGTTCAAATGTGGATACATATAAGGTTAAAAACTTAAGTTTAGGGTTATATGTGTATATATTTCAAAGTTAATTTATATAAAATAAATAATATAATAAACAATTAAAATAGAATCATAATCGGGTCGAGTAAACGGATATAAATATAATATTTAAAAATTCGAGTTGTTACAGTCACCGCCACTATTTAACCACCATCGCTGCCCCCACTGTCGCAATTACTA